>NC_084625.1:18769725-19069725 GCF_033978795.1 Nerophis ophidion | reverse complement strand
TACGTAAACAGAGTCTCAAAGAAATATAACCTGCGGAGGCACTTTCTAAAGGAACCTCCAAATTTTGATGTCCGGCCCCCAAACCATTGGGCTCTTGAAACTGCAGCCCTTTTCATTATGTAGTTGAACAGCCCGAGCAACTGTTTATTTACCTGCATCATCGTAGATTTGGCTGTATTATGAAAGGTTTAAAGGCAAATATACAAGAAATCCTGAAAAAAATTATTTAAAATCGGTTGGAGTGGATTTATATACTCTTAAGTAAAATATGTTTTTTTAAGATTTCCACCATTCATCATCACCAAGATGTTACTGCTCACTTCCACCTCACTTCTTTTGACACTCATATGGATTTAGAGAAGAAAAGATTTAAGGCACATCTGGAGGGGTCCACAAATTAAGCATTAGTTGGTTTAAAAAACAAAGCCGGACTTATTCGTGCATTGCCAACAAAAACTTTTGACAACTGGCGCCGTACTGTGACACAAATGAGGAAAAGAATATGTTTGTTTGCAGTTGATTTTCTGCTACAAATATTAGTCTCATCTACAATTCGTGTCTGCAGTTTTTATGCTGTGAAGTTCATATTTTTGTCCCATTATTCAACTATAAATGTCCCTGTTGCTCAACAGTGCTTGCTGGTGATATCAAGATTCAGTATATGCTGTTGAGCCTATTCATCCAGTTTATTAAAAATAATAATCCTTTTTGCTTTCTTGCACAACAACAACTAAGACTTTAGGTTCAGTAACGAAAATCCGAAAACAAAAATACAGTGAGTTGGACCAACAATCACAATATTTATTACTCGAACCTAACATGAGGTTAGTTTACTTGCACAGTTATATTTAGGAATAGCAACCACAAAATAACACAAACTAATGCGATCTAGTTTCCTTTTTTTTTACATTTAGTTATATCAAATACTACTAATATAGTATAAAATAAAACTGCTTGCATCAAAGAAAGCTTCTCAAACAAATCAAATGTACAAACAAACATTTTACAAAGTGATCGCTGAATACAGAAGCATGGTCCCATTGTATTCCACAAGATGAGGAAAGTGATATTTTTAAGAGCCATTTCCTTCGATGCACTGTTGTTTTTTCCCCTGACTTTATTACCCTTATGAACCACATCTTTCAAGACTCTTATGAAAACTCTTTCCTTTCTCTTTTTAAACGACTGAAACACCCAAAAACAGGACAGCAACATGGCATTTCTCTGCTCAAACTCTACACTCACTCTCACTTGTTTCAATCCTATGTTATAGCTACTTGACCATCGAGTGAATTAAGCCGCAAAGAAGAAAAACGGATGTGACGTCATATGCAACCCAGCAATTGAAAGCCAGACACGAGCACATTAAAGACAAATAAGCATTCACACTAGCATTTATGCCAATTACAAACCCTGTTTCCATATGAGTTTGGAAATTGTGTTGGATATATATATATACCGTATTTCCTTGAATAACCGCCGGGGCGCTAATTAAACCTTTTCTCACTCCTGCGCTTATTCAAGGCATGCGGTAAAGGTAAGTAGGCGCTTATAATTTTAAAACCTCTTCTCACCCCTGCGCTTACCAATGGCATACAGTAAAAAATTGAGTGTGATAAATAAAAAAAATAATAAAAAATGATCCTGCGGCTGAAGCCCAGGGGTTGGGGACCACTGCTCTACAACATGTCATCGCGCTCACTTTTACACCATGCTATCTGCGTGCCAGTAGAACGCATGCATTTCGCCGCTTCTCATACGAGATTACAATGCATACTTGGTCAACAGCCATACCATTTACACTGATGGTTGTGATATAAACAACCTTAACACTCCTACTAATATGCGCCACACACTGTGAACCCTAACCAAACAAGAATAACAAACACATTTCTGGAGAACATTGGCTCTGTAACACATTATAAACGCAACATAAGAATTACCCAGAATTCCAATGCATCCATGACTCTTGGCTATATTATACACGCGCCCCCAACCCCGCCCACCTCAACCGACGCACGGAGAGGGAGGAGGGTGGGGTTTGGTTCTAGCGGGTGTATAATATAGCCAAGAGTCATGGATGCATTGGAATTCTGGGTAATTCTTATGTTGCGTTCATAATGTCTTACAGAGCCAATATTCTCCAGAAATGTGTTTGTTATTCTTGTTTGGTGTGGGTTCACAGTGTGGCGCATATTAGTAAGAGTGTTAAAATTGATTAACAGTATATCACAACCATTAGTGCGATCTGTATGGCTGTGGAACAAGACCCCTAGTTTACACATAGTACAAGCAAAAAAAAAATCCTCCGCCATTTTGAAAATGACAGCAGGAGAAGCGTCACTCGTGACGTCACGAATTTGACCCGGCGGTAAAAGTAAGCATGCGCTAATAAATTTGGGGAGCGAGTTTTATCCGGTAGTAATTCAAGGCAGGTGCATATTACATGCCCGGCGGCTATTCAAGGAAATACGGTAAACGGAATACAACGATTTGCAAATCCTTTTCAACCCATATTCATTTGAATGCACTACAAAGACAAGATATTTGATGTTCAAACTCATAAACTTTTTTTTTTTTTTTTTTGCAAATAATAATTAACTTACAATGTCATGGCCGCAACACGTGCCAAAGTAGTTGGGAAAGGGCATGTTCACCACTGTGTTACATCACCTTTTCTTTTAACAACACTCAATAAACGTTTGGGAACTGAGGAAACTAATTGTTGAAGATTTGAAAGTGAAATTCTTTCCCATTCTTGTTTTATGTAGAGCTTTAGTCGTTCAACAGTCCGGGGTCTCCGCTGTCGTATTTTAAGCTTCTTAATGCGCCACACATTTTTGATGGGAGACAGGTCTGGACTGCAGTCTGGCCAGGAAAATACCCGCACTCTTTTTTTTACGAAGCCACGCTCTTGTAACAGGTGCTCAATGTGGCTTGGCATTGTCTTGCTGAAATAAGCAGGGGCGTCCATGAAAAATACGGCGCTTAGATAGCAGCATATGTTGTTCCAAAACCTGTATGTACCTTTCAGCATTAATGGTGCCTTCACAGATGTGTAAGTTACCCATGCCTTGGGCACTAATGCACCCCCATACCATCACAGATGCTGGCTTTTGAACTTTGCGTCGATAACAGCCTGGATGGTTCGCTTCCCCTTTGGTCCGGATGACATGATATCGAATATTTCCAAAAACAATTTGAAATGTGGACTCGTCCGACCACAGAACACTTTTCCACTTTGCATCAGTCCATCTTAGATGATCTCGGGCCCAGAGAAGCCGGCGGCGTTTCTGGATGTTGTTGATAATTGGCTTTCGCTTTGCACAGTAGAGCTTTAACTTGCACTTACCGATGTAGCGACAAACTGTATTTAGTGACAGTGGTTTTCTGAAGTGTCCCTGAGCCCATGTGGTGATATCCTTTAGAGATTGATGTCGGTTTTTGATACAGTGCCATCAAAGGGATCGAAGGTCACGGTCATTCATTGTTGGTTTCCTGGCATGCCGCTTACGTGGAGTGATTTTTCCAGATTCTCTGAACCTTTTGATGATATTATGGACCGTAGATGTTGAAATCCCTAAATTTCTTGCAATTGCACTTTGAGAAACGTTGTTCTTAAACTGTTTGACTATTTGCTCACGCAGTTGTGGACAAAGGGGTGCACCTCGCCCCATCCTTTCTTGTGAAAGACTGAGCATTTTTTGTGAAGCTGTTTTTCTACCCAATCATGGCACCCACCTGTTCCCAATTAGCCTTTACACATGTGGGATGTTCCAAATAAGTGTTTGATGAGCATTCCTCAACTTGATCAGTATTTATTGCCAACTTTCCCAACTTCTTTGTCAGGTGTTGCTGCCATCAAATTCTAAAGTTAATGATTATTTGCAAAATGATTTACAAATCATTGTATTCTGTTTATATTTACATTTAACACAATTTCCCAACTCATGGAAACGGGGTTTGTAGTCTCTAATTACTGTAGACCAGGGGTGCCCACACTTTTTCTGCAGGCGAGCTACTTTTCAATTGACCAACTCGAGGGGATCTACCTCATTTATATATATCATTTATATTTATTTATTTATGAAAGAGACATTTTTGTAAACAAGTTAAATGTGTTTAATGATAATACAAGCATGTGTAACACATATAGATGTCTTTCTTTCACAAAGACAAGAATATAAGTTGGTGTATTACCTGATTCTGATGACTTGCATTGATTGGAATGAGACAGTAATGATGATAACGCCCACATTTTCAAATGGAGGAGAAAAAAAGTTGTCCTTTCTGTACAATACCACATGAAAGTGGTTGGTTTTTGGCATCTAATTCATCCAGCTTCCATACACTTTACAAGAAAAACATTGGCAGCAAATTCCGTAGCTTGCTTGATTGACATTCACGGCACCCGAGGGTCTTGTGAGATGACGCTGGCTGCTGCCAGTTCATTATTATGAAAAAATGACAGAGAGGAAGGCGAGAAACACTTTTTATTTCAACAGACTTTCGCGCCGTCCCTTCCGTCAAAACTCTAAAAGCCGACTGCACATTTCCTATCTTCACAATAAAAACCCTGCTTCATGCTGCCTGCGCTAACAAAATAATAGTCTCGGAAAGCTGGCGTGCACAAGTGATGTGCACGCCAGCTTTCTGAGGGATCGCTTGTGCACGCCAGTTTTCCGAGACTCTGTATTTAGTTAGCGCAGGCAGCATGAAGCAGGGCTTTTATTGTGAAGATAGGATATGTGCAGTCGGCCTTTAGAGTTTTGACGGAAGGTACGGCGCGAGAGTCTGTTGAAATAAAAAGTGTTTCTCGCCTTCCTCTCGGTCATATTTTCATAATAATGATCTTGCAGCAGCCAGCGTCATCTCACAAGACCCTCCGGTACCGCGAATGTCATTTAAGTGACGTCTTGGTGAAGATTGATGATCACTAATTTTTAGGTCTATTTTTTTTAAAAGCCTGGCTGGAGATCGACTGACACACCCCGCGCGGTCGACTGGTAGCTCGCGATCGACGTAATGGGCACCCCTGCTGTAGACTAACAAACAAGTTTTTGGAATGTAGGAGGAAGCCTGTGAACGTGAATAAAACCCACGCTGCGTACCATGAAGAGAATGTGCAAATTCCACACAAGGATTCCCAAACTGAAAATTTGAACTGGCAATCTCCTGACTGTGCGACCAACCTGGGTACCACTAAGCCATCGAGTGGCCCTTTTGAGAACAAAGCGTTTAAAAATGTTGACCTGAAGGACCGTGGCCAACATGTTGGAATACAGCACGGAGCAGAACAATGGTTGCTCACTTCCTCACGGCCAGGAAGGACACACAGGAAGCCATTAAAAGTTGTATTTTACCACGGGGAGCCAAGTTCCTTCCTAGTTCCTTTCTTTTTTTTAAAAACCTACTACTACCGACCACACAGTCTGATAGTTTGTATATCAATGATGAAATTTTAACATTGGAACACATGCCAATACGGCCGGTTTAGTTTACTAAATTGCAATTTTAAATTTTGCGGCGAAGTATCCTGCTGAAATGTCGCATGACGTCATGCATTGTAGAGGACATTTTGTTCCAGCACCGTTCCCAGCTATAAGTCGCCTGTTTTCATCGAATAATTCCACAGTATTATGGACATCTGTGTTGCTAAATCTTTTGCAATTTGTTCAATGAATAATGGAGACGTCAAAGAAGAAAGCTGTAGGTGTGAAGCGGTGTATTGCGGCCGCCTTTAGCAACACAAACACAGCCGGTGTTCCATTGTTTACATTCCCGAAAGATGACGGTGAAGCTTTACTATGGAACAGAGCGGTCAAGAGAACACGGTTGGATTGGACCACACACACAAAGTACAGTGTATTATGCAGCGATCATTTCGAAAGGTCGTGTTTCGAAGAGGGTCCCTTGCGGAGGGCAGAGATGGGCATCGCCACCACCCGTCGACTGGTGCTGATGAAAGGTGCGGGGCCGACCTTCAGGTTGTACAGGTACGACCATATAATCTCACTAGTAACACAATAAGCAGATAAGGGATTTTCCATAAATATCCTAGTACATGTGTCTTATAACATCTGAATCGCTCCCACTGTATTTTTTTTCTCGTCTTTCACTCTAACTTTCCTCATCCACGAATCTTTCATCCTCGCTCAAATTAATGGGGAAATTGTCGCTTTCTCGGTTCGAATCGCTCTCGCTGCTGGTGGCCATGATTGTAAACAATGTGCAGATGTGAGGAGCTCCACAACCCGTGAAGTCACGCGCATATCGCCTGCTACTTCCGGTACACCAAAAGTTGTGAACTTCATCGTCAACGTTCTTTACTAAATCCTTTCTGCAAAAATATGGCAATATCGCGTAATGATCAAGTATGACACATAGAATGGACCTGCTATCCCCGTTTACATAAGAAAATCTCATTTCAGTAGGCCTTTAATGCCAGCCATGCTGGTCATGACGTAGTGTTGTGTTGCTAAGCGAAGAACATTTTATGCGTGTTAACCCTGATTTTCGCAAGTTGACAGAGGCGAATAAAATTAAGTTGCAAATCAATAAGCTGACAGCCGGTTACAATCGTATAAATACAGTAGGTTGTGTTGCGTGTTGAAGAAACCATAAAGAACATCACTGACAGCTGCAGACAAAGCGAAGGCAATCAACGAGTGCACGTCGCTTTAACAAGTATGCCGGAATTACTGTATTTTTCGGGCTATAAGTTGCAGTTTTTTTCATAGTTTGGGTGCGACTTATACTCAGGAGCGACTTATGTGTGAAATTATTAAAACATTACCGTAAAATATCAAATATTATTATTTAGCTCATTCACGTAAGAGACTAGACGTATAAGATTTCATGGGATTTAGCGATTAGGAGTGACAGATTGTTTGGTAAACGTATAGCATGTTCTATATGTTATAGTTATTTGAATGACTCTTACCATAATATGTTACCTTAACATACCAGGCACCTTCTCAGTTGGTTATTTATGCCTCATATAACGTACACTTATTCAGCCTGTTGTTCACTATTCTTTATTTATTTTAATTGCCTTTCAAATGGTGTTGGATTTTATCAAATACATTTCCCCAAAAAATGAGACTTATACTCCAGTACGACTAATATATCCTTTTTTCCTTCTTTTTTATGCTTTTTCGGCAGGTGCGACTTATAGTCCGAAGCGATTTATACCCGGGAAAATATGGTACAACGGGTGAGCATCGGAAATGTATATTTCAGGGCTTTGGCTGCGTTTGTGGCCTCGACAGGTAGCCAAAAGAAATAACGCAAATAATAAAATTCTACATTAGGAAGGGGATATACATGGCCCTATTAGTCAGGTTTTACCTGAATGGCCGGTTGTAGGCAGGCATATATGAAGGGGCAGTCAGAAATGTGAAGGGTACCTCATGTACACAATGTCGCATCATGCTGCAGCACTTTATTTCAGTGTTTATATAGTATCATTATTGTCTTCTTCATTGAACTTGGTTGTTAGCTACAGTATGTGTCCAACTCCAATCTGGACAAGTGGATTGCATTTTAATCAAGGCTCTACAACAGGGGTAGGGAACCTATGGCTCTAGAGCCAGATGTGGCTCTTTTGATGACTGCACCTGGCTCTCAGATCAATTTTAGCTGACGTTGCTTAACACGATAAGTAATGAATAAATCCGCCGGTAATCACAATATCAAAAATAACGTTCAAAATATAAAACATTCTCATGCATTTTCATCCATCCATCCGGTTTCTACCGCACCTGTTCAAGAAATCGCATTAATGGTAAGAAGTATTTTTTTTATTTTTGGCTAGCCTCAGAATAAATATGGTATTAAAAAGAATAAGAGACTTATTATACTGTAAAAATGTTGGTCTTTCTTAAAAATGCAATCATATGGTTGTATTCAGTGTTAAAAAAAAGAAGAAAAAAGTTGTATGGCTCTCACGGAAATACTTTTTAAAATATTTGGCTTGTATGGCTCTCTCAACCAAAAAGGTTCCCGACCCCTGCTCTACAACTTCGGTGTTCCGCCTTTTTTTTTTTCCAAGATGGCGCTGCTGTAGTGGCTGCTGTTGGCAGGGGCTCTGTGCTCTTCTGTCATCCTTTTGTGTTTCCCTCTTGTTTTCATGTGTTATTATATTTTTTTGCCTTTTGGTCCGGGACGCTTTGGGACTGTGTGACAAGGTGTGGCACTTTCGTGACCTCTGCAGTGCTTTTTTTGTGGACTTCTGGATCTGCCTCCCGGGAGTCTTTTGGCCATGGAGACCAGCTGCTGGGTCTCTGCCACACCAGAGTCGGTTTGGAGGGACTGGAGGAGATGCGGATGAGGGGACAGGGCTGCGGAGCTAGCACTGAGCGCTGGGATGGAGAGGCTTCGCGGTGTCTTGGCTGGGTGAACAGGTATCGGACACCTCAGTCTCCTTGGACGTATCCTCGCTCAACCATGCGGACTGGACACTGGCCGAGAGTGGAGTCGGCTGTCTTGGTTGCTTTGTTGGGTCTGCTCCTGCCTCTGGCCATGCTCCCTCCACCCCAGCGGTCGATGGCGTGGAAAACCGCAGAGGCCACCACAGTGTATATGTTTCTTTTACTTTTTATTCATAGCTGTATGTAGAAGTGTCTGGTTGTATCTGCTGCTTTAATGTCTTTAATGTCCTCTGTGTTCTTTGCTGTTTGATGTTTTCCTCTTGCACACATGTAAGAGGGATATGTTCTATGGCTATGAGTTGTTTTTTTTCCCTTGGCCTCAGTCTGCACCCCCTTTCCAGGGCCCAGGCTAAGACCGATTTTTTTATTTTATTTTAATCTTCAATTTTTTTTTTTCTCCCATTCACCCCCCTCTCCCCCGTTTACCTGTATCTCATCTTTTTTGTAAGGGGCGCTGGAAGCCGGCAGACCCGTCAGCGATCCTGTTCTGTCTCCCTGTAATGTTTGTCTGATCTTGAATGGGATTGTGCTGAAAATGTAAATTTTCCTGAAGGAACTCTCCTGACGGAATAAATAAAGTACTATCTAATCTAATCTAATCTTTCATTTTTACCCTTTAATTTACCAAGTCCCAACCTGAAAACTAAGCTTCTGCTGGTAGAGCTCTTAAGGTCACTGAGGTATACAACCCTCTGACCACAATAAGGTGATAATCCCTCGGGGCGACTAAAATAAAACAATTTAAGTAAAAAAAAATGTATTCATTTTATTCACATTTTATCAACCATCAAAACATTTATCATAACTAGATGGCCTAATTCTAAAATGTAATTAAAATTTAAGTAGGCCTTCACACACACAATAGTCAATATTTACAAAACTGAAAAGTTGAGTACAGTATTTTTCGGACTATATGTCGCAGTTTTTTTTTCATAGTTTGGCCGGGGGTGCGATTTATACTCAGGAGTGACTTATGTGTGAAATTATTAAAACATTACCGTAAAATATCAAATATTATTATTTAGCTCATTCACGTAAGAGACTAGACGTATAAGATTTCATGGGATTTAGCGATTAGGAGTGACAGATTGTTTGGTAAACGTATAGCATGTTTTATATGTTATAGTTATTTGAATGACTCTTACCATAATATGTTACGTTAACATACCAGGCACCTTCTCAGTTGGTTATTTATGCGTCAAAAAACGTACACTTATTCAGCCTGTTGTTCACTATTCTTTATTTTAAATTGCCTTTCAAATGTCTATTCTTGGTGTTGGGTTTTATCAAATAAATTTCCCCCCAAAAATACGACTTATACTCCAGTGCGACTTATATGTTTTTTTTTCCTTCTTTCCTATGCATTTTCGGCAGGTGCGACTTATACCTCGGGGCGACTTATACACCGAAAAATACGGTACAACGGATGAGCATCAGAAATGTATATTTCAGGGCTTTGGTTGCATTTGTGGCCTCGACAGGTAGACAAAAGAAATAACGCAAATAAGAAAAGTCTACATTAGGAAGGGGATTTACATGGCCCTATTAGTCAGGTTTTACCTGAATGGCCGGTTGTAGGCAGGCATATATGAAGGGGCAGTCAGAAATGTGTTGCAACATTGTGTACATGCACTTTATTTCAGTGTTTATATAGTAGCAACATTGTCTTCTTCATTGAATTTGGTTGTTAGCTACTGGGGGTGTTGGAAAAAATTGATTCGAATACGAATCGAATCGAATGCGTTGTGCGATTCAGAATCGATTCTCATTTTTAAAAAATCGATTTAAAAAAAAATATATATATATATTTTTTTCTATCAATCCAACAAAACAATACACAGCAATACAATAACAATGCAATCCAATTCCAAAACCAAACCTGACCCAGCAACACTCAGAACTGCAATAAACAGAGCAATTGAGAGGAGACACAAACCCGACACAGAACAAACCAAAAGTAGTGAAACGAAAATGAATATTATCAACAACAGTATCAATATTAGTTATAATTTCAGCATAGCAGTGATTAAAAATCCCTCATTGACATTATCATTAGACATTTATAATAATAAAAAAAATAACAATATTGTCACAGTGGCTTACACTTCCATCGCATCTCATAAGCTTGAAAACACACTGTGTCCAATGTTTTCACAAAGATAGAATAAGTAATATTTTTGGTTTGTTTAATAGTTGAAAAAAAAATTACATTATTGCAATCAGTTGATAAAACGTTGTCCTTTACAATTATAAAAGCTTTTTTTTTTTAAATCAACTACTCGGCTAGCATGTCAGCAGACTGGGGTAGATCCTGCTGAAATCCTATGTATTGAATGAATACAGAATCGTTTTGAGTCGGAAAAATATTGTTTTGTATCGAGAATCGAATCGAAAAAAATCGATATATTATCAAATCGTGACCCCAAGAATCGATATTGAATCGAATCGTGGGACACCCAAAGATTCACAGCCCTATTAGCTAAAGTATTTGTCGAACTCCTATCTGGACAAGTGGATTGCATTTTAATCAAGCCTCTACAACTTCGGTGTTCCGCCTTTTATTTTTAACCTTTAATTTACTCAGTCCCAACCTGAAAACTAAGCTTCTGCTGGTAGAGCTCTTCAAATATAAAATAAGCACATTCTATGTAAATGACATGTTTCCAGTATATTCTTTTTTCTAAAACACATTTCATATATAGGTGTTTAATTCTTATTTCCTTTATTTCTTTTCCACTAGTTAAGTCAAGACACCTAGGGGTTTGAGCAAACGGCTCGACTGGAGGGCAGGACTTAAAGGACGAGGATGGAAAGTGAAGTGTGTTGTTGAAAGGAATGTTGCCGGAAAAGAGAGCGAGACACGGAGATTGAGCCCCGTGTACGAGAACGTTGCATTTTGTACAATTAAAAAAGACAAACTGGGAATCCGTCTGAGCAGGCATTACTAGGAATGTTACAATTTTGATGGACGGCACAGCACAGAGACGGTCCGCGCTGTTGACGTTACGTAGCTTGTGAAAATCAGGAGTAATAATCTACCAAGCACCCGTGGCTCTCGCATTGTTTTAAAGAAAATCTTTTACATGATTGTTAGCCTTGCGCAACACCCGGTCCATGTATCTACGTCTACGTCCTTTTCCTTTCTAAAGGACACAGTTAGTTATACGAAGCCCTCTGGTTCTCCTGCAGATGTACCTGCCACCTCACCTATTTAAGGAGGTACATGCAACTATTGGATCGAGTGTCCTTAACATTATCAATCGTAGTCTCTCTTCTGGAATAGTACCAGCAGAGTTTAAACATGCAGTGGTACGACCTTTACTTAAAAAACCAAGCCTCGTACCCCTCTCTCCTCTCTTATCTATATCTAATCTTCCATACCGTTCCAAAATATTAGAGAAGGTTGTCTACAGTCAGTTGTTGCGCTTCTTGGAGGATAATGGTATCACTGAGCTGTTTCAGTCCGGTTTCAAAAACCTCCACAGCGCAGAGTCAGCGCTTCTAAAAGTATCTAGCGATATCCCCCTGTCAACAGATTCTGGTAAATATGTTGTCCTGGTGCTTTTAGATCTGTCTGCTGCATTCGATTCCGTCGACCACGCCAACTTAATCATTCGTCTTGAGAACTGTGTGGGCATTAAGGGCGCTGCCCACAACTGGTTCCGGTCATACCAGACTGACAGGAGTTTTTGTGTAAAAATAGATAGCTTTATGTCTCTTCCACATGGGGTCCCCCAGGGTTCAATCCTTGGTCCTCTTTTATTTGCGCTCTACCTTCTCCCCCTTTGGTTCTGTTTTCAGGAAGCACGGTATTGCATTTCATTTTTATGCCGATGACTGCAAGATCTACTTTCCCATGGCACAAAACAATACGGCCCAACGTCTCATTGACTGCCTGCACGACATCAAAGCTTGGCTTTCAGTTAACTTCCTGAGCCTAAATAAAAACAAAAGTTATGTTGTTCGGTCCAGGTCGCTCTCTCTCCGCCAACGTTGACCTCGGCACTCTGTCCCCGTATCTCAGCAACCGTGTCACAAACGTGGGGGTAAAGTTTGACTCAGATTTTAAGTTTGAAAAACAAATCAACAGCGTCGTACAAAAAAAGATTTTATCAACTACGCCAAATAGCCAAAGTGAAATCGTTTGTCAGGACCTGATCTTGAGAAATTAATCCAGGCCTTTATCTCGACTTGCCTTGACTACTGCAATGCCCTGTACGTAAGCATTAGCCAGACCTCCCTCGCCCGCCTGCAACTTGTGCAGAACTCTGCTGCTCGTCTGCTCACACAGACCAGCAGGTGTGAGCACATCACCCCATACTAGCATCCCTTCACTGGCGCCCTGTGCACTACCGAATCAACTTTTAACTCCTACTATTTGTTTTCTATTTGGTCCTGGGTATGACGTTAAACTACATCCAGGCATGAGATGGGAGGTTGTGTGTGGGGTTAGTGAGTCCCAACTAATGTCTATAAAATGCACACAAAGAACCGTTTGCACCTTCTCTTGTGACTGGCGGGCGGTCCGCGCCATAAAGCTGAGCGGGTCCCTGGGTAAATGGGGCGCGGATAACCAACAGGACAGACTAAGTTCAACAGCCCACTAAGGCAATTAGTCTAGGAGAAGGATCTCTGATATAAAATACCCCTTCAAACCCGCACCAAACCAACGTGGAAGGTATAGGCTAATAACCAGCATGAAAAGTACGCCAAGAAGACAGCCCCAAGTCCCCAGCAGCTTCAGGGGAACAGTGCAGTAGCAGGGAGCAGCTAGAGATCGTTCACTATGGCAGAAACATGCTGAGGCTTTCATCCAGCAGTGGACTGACAACGGCTGATGATGATGATGATGATTTGTTTTCAAATGTGTAAATAACCTCTCTCCAACATATCTCTCCGACCTCTTTCAGCCTTACTGCCGCCCCCAGCCGATCAGCTGCTGTTGACGGTCCCTGACACAAGGCTGAAGCTCAGAGGTGACAGAGCTTTCGCCGCTACTGCTCCCAAGCTCTGGAACGACTTACCTTTGAGTGTTAGACAGGCCTCCTCGCTTCCTGTTTTTAAATCGCTCTTAAAAACACACTTTTATTCCATGGCTTCTAACACTCTGTGATCTCCATCCTGCTATGACGTCCCATAATGCACCTGCTGTGAACCTGTTTCTATGTTTATTTTTAAAAAAATTTATCGTGCTCTGTTTGTGCTTGCTCGTTTTTCTTCCGTTATCTTTTAACCTGCCTATTGTACAGCACGTTGGCTACCCCTGTGGTCAATTTTAAATGTGCTATATAAATACAGTTGATTTGATTTGGTAAGGATAAACGTTTCTTTAGAGATCCTTGAGAGGTAATCAAGAAGGGCAGAAGAGTGTGAGATTATTCGAAAGAAGATGACATAAGTGGCACCCACTCAAGTTTAATGGAATAGAGTCAAAGAACGAACAAGTTTGCAATGATCACTTCGATTAAAGGTTTGTTTGATATACTTCTAATGAAGTATTGTAGTACAAAGTTGAAGTAATTAAGATGTTCTTTTTCCTCTCTTGTTGTGCGGGAGACTGGCTAGTACATGCACATGTATCCTCAGATGTTGCGATTTCTAATACAAATAAGTGTATAGTTCCAACTTAATCTTTCAGTAGATTCTCTATTCAAGTGCTAAAATCTATAACAAAGATGACTGGGAGAAGATGCTGTCAGGTGGAGACATGTAAATAAGGCATAACCTGAAGAGACGGTCAGAGAGTGGCTTGAAAACATAATCTATGCAACACTTTGACAAAAGAACCATCATTACATGTTATGTAGAGGATGGTATCTTGCCATAACATGTTGGCATTTTTCATACAGTATTTCACAACAAAATTACATTTATTACATTTGGCCAGTGTACAAACTCCATTTCCATATGAGTTGGGAAATTGTGTTAGATGTAAATATAAACACAATACAAAGATTTGCAAATCCTTTTCAACCCATATTCAGTTGAATGCACTACAAAGACAAGATATTTGATGTTCAAACTCATTAACTTTATTTTTTTTTACAAATAATAATTAACTTAGAATTTCATGACTGCAACACGTGCCAAAGTAGTTGGGTAAGGGCATGTTCACCACTGTGTTACATCACATTTTCTTTTAACAACACACAAACTTTTGGGAACTGAGGAAACTAATTGTTGGAGCTTTGAAAGTGGAATTCTTTCCCATTTTCGTTTTATGTAGAGCTTTAGTCGTTCAACAGTCCGGGGTCTCCGCCGTCGTATTTTACGCTTCAAAATGCGCCACACATTTTCGATGGGAGACAGGTCTGGACTGCAGGCGGGCCAAGAAAGTACTATGAAGCCACGCTGTTGTAACTCGTGGCTTGGCATTGTTTTGCTGAAATAAGCAGGGGCGTCCATGATAACGTTGCTTGGATGACAACATATGTTGCTTCAATACCTGTATGGACCATTCAGCATTAATGGTGCCTTCAAAGCTGTGTAAGTTACCAATGCCTTTGGCACTAATACACCCCCATACCATCACAGATGCTGGCTTTTGAACTTTGCGCCTATAACAATCCGGTTATTTTTTCCCTCTTCGTACCGAAGGACACCACGTCTACAGTTTCCAAATATAATTTGAAATGTGGACTCGTCAGACCACAGAACACTTTTCCACTTTGACTCAGTCCATCTTAGATGAGCTCGGGCCCAGAGAAGCCGGCGGCGTTCTTGGGTGTTGTTGATAAATGGCTTTCGCTTTGCATAGTAGAGTTTTAACTTGCACTTACAGATGTAGCGACCAACTGTAGTTACTGACAGTGGTTTTATGAAGTGTTCCTGAGTCCATGTAGTGATATCCTTTACACACTGATGTCGGTTTTTGATGCAGTACCGCCTGAGGGCTCAAAGGTCCATAATATCATCGCTTACGTGCAGTCATTTCTCCAGATTCTCTGAACCTTTTGATGATTTTACAGACCGTAGATGGTAAAATCCCTAAATTCCTTGCAATAGCTCGTTGAGAAATGTTGTTCTAAAACTGTTCGACCCTTGCCCCATCCTTGTTTGTGAATTACTTAGCATTTCATGGAAGCTGCTTTTATACCCACTCATGGCAGCCACCTGTTCCCAATTAGCCTGCACACCTGTGGGATGTTCCAAATAAGTGTTTGATGAGCATTCCTCAACTGTATCAGTATTTATTGCCACCTTTCCCAACTTCTTTGTCACGTGTTGCTGGCATCAAATTCTAAAATTAATGATTATTTGCAAAAAAAAAATGTTTATCAGTTTAACATCAAATATGTTGTCTTTGTAGCATATTCAACTGAATATGGGTTGAAAATTATTTGCAAATCATTGTATTCCGTTTATATTTACATCTAACACAATTTCCCAACTCATATGGAAACGGGGTTTGTATTTGAATTTGAAACGGTCTTGCCCGGAGCACCAAGTTATGCCGCCTTCAAGTTGTTTCTTTTGTTTTGTCTTTTTGGAGCCGAGGGTTGGGCGTGGTGCATGCATCTCTTACACTCTCTTTCGCTCTATTATGTTTAAAAGAGCAGATAATGGACAGGTTGGCATGTGTCATGACTGACTCTAAGAGCGCCTCCATCTGGCCTATACAGAGCCTTGTGCTTTGTACAGAGCAAAAGCAACAGGCCCGCTTGTGTTTGTCTGTTTAGTCTCCTGATTACCACACTTAAAATGTTCCAACAAGGAGAGCAGACGATGTGGAAAGAGGTATTTAATGTTGGTGGATACACAACCATAATACTGATCTCTTTAAGAGGACTACAATGTTCACAGTGCGATTAAAACAGTTGTTGTCATGATTGGCATTAATCAGAAAGTTATTCAGGGCTAAATTATGCTGAATCACCATGTGCGAATGATACAAATTCATATATGCAGCATGTAGCATTTCTGAGGTGGAACGTCAGCCACATATGCCACAAAGGGACACAAGTATGTACCAAGAATGTGACCATTGTGTAAAGTTTGTAGTTTTTTTTTTACTTCAAATCAGAGGTGCCAAACTTTTATCACCATTACAGCTACTTTGACAGTGATTTAGATTTACATCTCCCCGCTCAAGAAGTGCAATTATAGTGTGTTGTTATGCTCTTTGTTATTAAAAACAAGTATAATGTCCGGGAAGAAAACTTGAAAAAAATACGAAGAGTTTACTCAAAAATCAATGGTGGTAGCTCCTGTTGGAGACTCGTGCTATAATCACTATCAACACTGCTGATCTTCTTAAAGACAACTTACTCACAGCTTACATACATTTGTAAATAACATATTCAAGAAAGTATGGTGGATCAAAACATCTAAAACTACACTTGATTACACTCTTGACATAAATATTCAGCCCCTTAATAAAATCTAACAACAATTTCTATTTGTCGATACAACGCTCTGCCATACCCTAAAATGTGCAGCAAAAACTTACTATTAATTCATTACAGCAAACTGTCATAGATACAGTATACCATATTTCCTTGAATTGCCGCCGGGCATAAAGTATGCGCCTGCCTTAAATTACTGCCGGGTCAAACTCGCTTTGCAAAATAATTAGAGCATGCTTAGTATTACCGCCTGGTCAAACTCGTGACATCACGAGTGACACTTCCCTTGTCATCATTTTCAAAATGGAGGAGGCTGATTTCAATACTGGTAATTTGAAATCGCATAAAGGGAAGAAGATTAAGAGCTATTAAGTAGGATTTAAGGTCCAAACTTACATCACACTCAAATTTTCACTGCGTGCCTTTGGTAAGTGCCGGCGTGAGAAGAGGTTTTAAAATAATTAACGGATGCTTACTTTTACTGCATGCCTTTGGTAAGCGCAGGAGTGAGAAGAGGTTTTAAATTAATTAGCGCCCCGGCAGCAATTCAAGGAAATAGGGTATACCAATTTCAAGGCCTACTGAAACCCACTACTACCCTCAACGGAGTCTGATAGTTTATATATCAATGATGAAATATTAACATTGCAACACATGCCAATACGGCCGGTTTAGTTAACTAAATTGCAATTTTAAATTTCCCAGGAGTTTGTTCTTGAAAACGTCGCGTAATGATGACGTGTATGCATGACGCCACGGGCTGTTATGATATATGAGCGCTGCACACACACACAGCTAAAAGTCGTCTACTTTAACGGCATAATTACACATTATTTTGGAGATCTGTGTTGCTGAATCTTTTGTAATTTGTTCAATTAATATTGAAGAAGTCAAAGTACAAAGATGGAGTTGGGAAGCTTTAGCCTTTAACCACGCAAACACACGGTGATACCTTGTTTAAAATTCCCGGAGGTGAAACTTTACTATGGTTCAGAGCGCGGTCAAGCAAACATGCATCCCGACCGAATGTCAACCAGCAGGTTTCGGTGAGAAAATTGTGGTAAAAAGTCGCTTTTTACCGGAGATCAGCTCAGCTTGCCCCGTCCATAAAGCAGCTGTCGACTTCCCGGAGACATTGGCGTCAAGACACCCGTGGACACACACCTACGACTATCAGGTACTGTTAAACTCACTAAAACACTAGCAACACAATAGAAAGATAAGGGATTTCCCAGAATGATCCTAGTAAATGTGTCTAAAAACATCTGAATCCATCCCAATGCAATCGCGTTTTTGGGGGGTGGGGGGGGGGGGGTTCTAGTCCGTCGCTATCAATATCCTCAAACACGAATCTTTCACTCTCGCTCAAATTAATGGGGAAATTGTCGTTTTCTCGGTCCAAATAGCTGTTTTTGTTGGAGGCTCCCATTATAAACAATGTGAATATGTGAGGAGCCATCAACATGTGACGTCATCGTCTGCGACTTCCGGTAAAAGCAAGGCTTTTCTGTTAGCACCAAAAGTTGCGAACTTTATCGTGGATGTTCTCTACTAAAACCTTTCAGCAAAAATATGGCAATATCGCGAAATGATCAAGTATGACACATAGAATGGACCTGCTATCCCCGTTTGAATAAGAAAATCTAATTTCAGTAGGCCTTTAAACATTCACTAAATAATACTATACATATGGTAATAGAGTCATAAAAGAAAAACTGAAGCAGTTTGTTTACATTCATACAGGACAGGAGTGCTCCTCTGTTTTTAGGTTCGCAATGCTGCGGTGTTTTTAGGAATTAACTGCAAAAACTGAATTCTTGAACCAGTCTGGTGGTATTCACAGGACAGATAAAAGTGTGCCTGCCTCAAAGACATGTGCATCTAAAAAGCCACAAGCGCATCACAAATTCAATTGGAAAGCAAGCCGAGTGAATGCTGGACTAACCTACTCCTCGGAGGTAAGGGTGACATGTTGGCTCCTGAAAGCAAACCCTGGGCTTGTTAGATGTGTGAATACCCGTTAAATTGACAGGCGGGTGCAGCGGGCGCGGCGGCAGCAGTTTTACGAGCCATCTGCGTCGTCCCTGCCGACGCCAAACTCTGTTACCTGCGCTGCGATGCGCTCGGCCACGGCTCTGCTGCTAGCCACGATCAGCCGGCGGGACATCAGATCAAACGGGCCACCTGGATGAGAGACGAAGGAGGACATGCAGCGTTAGCATTTCATGTCGCATATATTCATGTGGCTGAGACGCTCCTGAAGGAGTAGTATGCGGCCTCAAGCCATCTTCTTGGATCTTTGGCCTTCAAAGTGGAGAATGATGCACGACGCGGGCCTCCTTTTAAAGTTACCATGAACCCCTTCACGCCCAGTGAGTCAAATTTGAATAAAAGGTCTGCAGATATGATACTTGACATCCAAATTAGACTGGAAGCGACACGTCCTTGAAGGAGTATGTAAAGTAGGGACACACTGAAAGGTGTTTATAATGTGCTTGCTTCCTCTCTCGTGTTGCTTTAATACCATTTTAACACGGTGGTCATGCATGAGCTTTTTTAATCTTTGTTGAGGAAGATTGCATTGCTAGAGCCTTTCCACTTTCTGTTTTGAGGAAAAACAGAACAAGCCGCCAAGATTAAGTTAAGACGCTTGTTTCAACTTGTAGCTTATGTAATGTCACCGCAGGACAGAAGAGAGGACGAGGTGGAGTTAGTCTCTCTTTGGAAATTATCTACAAGATTTCAGAGTATGTCTGCAGGATTTTATGACCACTTTTGAACGTATGCAATATTTTATGTACAAGAAGTTAACATAAAGTAAGGTGACTCAATCTAAAAGGCTCCCTATTGTGCAAAAGTTACTTATTTACAAGAAGTCATATGTGGGTATGAGTGGGGCTGGACGATATGGACCAAAAGTCATATCCCAAAATATTTTGGCTGAATCCCATTATACGATATATTTTCCGGAAAGTGAATCTAGACCAAGTCAAACCCAAATATGCTTGTCAAGATGTTTTGTTGAAACAAATACTTAACATGGGTAAATTTCGGGAAATTTTAAACTTTCATGCGTAGTTAAATATTAAAAATCCTTGAAAATGATATAGAATAGTAAAGTATAATCTTCAATCTTTAATAAAACAAACCTTCAGCTATGCTGAAATCCTCAGCTAATAACTGAAACACAAAAGAACAAAATATTAAATAAAGTCCCTGGTTTAAGAATACATTTTAAACATCAGCATCAAATTTAAAGGCCTACTGAAACCCACTACTACCGACCACGCAGTCTGATAGTTTATATATCAATGATGAAATCTTAACATTACAACACATGCCAATACGGCCGTTTTAGTTTACTAAATTGCAATTTTAAATTTCCCGGGAGTTTTTTCATGAAAATGTCGCGTAATGATGACGTGTACGCTTGACGTCACGGCTGTTAGGAAATATGAGCGCTGCGCACACACACAGTTAAAAGTCGTGTGCTTTAACCGCATACTTACACAGTATTTTGGAGATCTGTGTTGCTGAATCCCTTGCAATTTGTTAAATTAATATTGCAGAAGTCAAAGTAGAAAGATGGAGTTGGGAAGCTTTAGCCTTTAGCCACACAAACACACTGTGATTCCTTGTTTAAAATTCACGGAGGTGAAACTTTACTATGGATCACAGCGAACATGGATCCCGACCGAATGTCAACCAGCAGGTTTCGGTGAGAAAATTGTGGTAAAAAGTCGCTTCTTACCGGAGATCAGCTGAGCTTGTGCCGCCCATAAAGCTGCCGTCTACTTCCCTGAGACACGTACACCCGTGGACACACACCTCCGACTATCAGGTACTGTTAAACTCACTAAAACACTAGCAACACAATAGAAAGATAAGGGATTTCCAAAAATTATCCTAGTAAATGTGTCTAAAAATATGCAATCGCATATATTTTTTAAACTTTTTTTTTTTTTGTTCTTGTCCGTCGCTATCAATATCCTCAAACACAAATCTTTCATCCTCGCTCAAATTAATGGGAAAATTGTTGTTTTCTCGATCCGAATAGCTCTTTTTGTTGGAGGCTCCCGTTAAAAACAGTGTGAGGATGTGAGGAGCCATCAACATGTGACGTCATCGTATGCGACTTCCGGTAGAGGCAGGGCTTTTCTGTTAGCAAGCAAAAGTTGCGAACTTTATCGTGGATGTTCTCTACTAAATCCTTTCAGCAAAAATATGGCAATATCGCGAAATGGTCAAGTATGACACAGAATGGACCTGCTATCCCCGTTTACATAAGAAAATCTAATTTCAGCAGGCCTTTAAAATAGTTCACCTTTAACAAAAGTGTTTTTTTTAGCTCAACATTTTTAGAAGGCTGTCAACTGCAGAATGCTGTGTGGCAGCTGACAATATTGCTCCTGCCGCTTAACACCCTGTCAGAGTGTGTATTCAGTTGTTTTGGCAGTGCTTCTTGAGCAAAATAGTTGTGACTGGGAAGCTCATATAACAAGTTAATTATTTCTGGCAGCTTTGTAGAGATGTTTTTTTTCATACCGTTGCAACTGAGAACACATCTATTTACACAAAGTGTATTATATTTTGCCAGAAATGTCTTCACCATCGTTTTCAAATGCATCAATCTCTCTCGCATTGTTGTTTGGATAGGATCACGTCAGTGGTGGGACCAAGTCATTGTTTTGCAAGTCATAAAAAAGTCTCAAGTCTTTGCCCTCAAGTATCGAGTCAAGTCCCGAGTCAAGACAGGCAAGTCCCGAGTCAAGTTCAAATTTAAGACTGAAAAGTCTCAAGTCAAGTCCCAAGTCCTGCATTTTGAGTTTCGAGTCCTTTCAAGTCCTTTTAACCAGAGACTAATATATTTACACTGACTGTGTATGCGTTTAAAACGCTGTATTTATTTATTAAAACAAGTGCATTTGAAATTGCAGGAAATAAAATTGTGCTGACAATGCACTTCATAAAAACACTATTAACCAGTCATTTTAAACATTTAACTCATTCCTTTACAGAATAAACACATTTGAAAAAACAAGTGCAACTGTACATATTTGTACAAAAGTGTTAACATAGTATTTCTATGGCATATTGCATTTTAACTAGTTCTACATCAGTTTCTATCCTGTTCTTACCTTATCTCATTGCTCTCATCTCATACTGTGTGTGTTGATGTGTGCGTACACATGAAAAACATAAATACATGAACATAACAATGAACAGAATTGTACTTTTTACATGTCAGAGCCCAATGCTGCATTGCATTTGCAAAAGACCAAATTGGCCAAGAGTCTGTCAGTCATTTGTGCACGATGATGCCACCAGGGCTGTTGTGAGGTAAACAACCAGCAGTTGGAAAGCTAGCTAAAACGGGACAAATATGAACTGAAGTGGAAGCAACAGATTGCCTCATTGATTGATTAATTGATTAAAACTTTTATTAGTAGATTGCACAGTACAGTACATATTCTGTACAATTGACCACTAAATGGTAACACCAGAATAAGTTTTTCAACTTGTTTAAGTCAGGGTCAACGTTAATCAATTCACTGATTTAACTACACAGCAAATAAAAGTTACGTTACTTAGCCTATAAACGTTAGCTTACATTCAAAACTTACCGTTCTATGTGCAACTTTAAATGTCGAACGAAGTTGAAAGTTGTTGCTTCTCCGTCTGTAATCTTCGGACATGTTTTTCATACTGCAATTAGTTTTTTGTTGACCAACTAGTAGTGTTTATACCCAAACGAAACTACCTTTGGTATCATTTTTTTCACGTTGTCTGTCAGCTCTTCTTTGTTGGTTGTCCTGCAATTTGATTGGATGAATGCTGTCGGATGAAAACGACGTGGATCTAATTTGATTTGATTGGATGTTTTGCATACTACAATTAGTTTTTTGTTGACCAACTCGTAGTGTTTATACCCAAACGAAACTATCTTTGGTATAATTTTTTTCACGTTGTTTGCCAGCTCTTCTTTGTTGGTTGTACTGCAATTTGACTGGATGAATGCTGTCGGATGAAAACAACGTGGATCTAATTTGATTGGATGTTGTACCGACAGCACACACGCTGACAGACGCACACGTACACCATGAAAGATACGGAGCGCTCCAGAATAACGTGTTAATCTTTGGGTTTTAGAGAAAGTAGCAAGTCTTGTCAAGTCAAAGGCTCAAGTCCAAGTGAAGTCACAAGTCATTGATGATAAAGTCTAAGTCAAGTTGCAAGTCTCTACATTTTGTCAAGTCGAGTCTAAAGTCAATAAATTCATAACTCGAGTCGAGTCCACACCTCTGGATCACGTACATTGAAACTCGCCATGCTGGTGTCATGAACCGGAATGATGCCCCGCGTGATGCTGAATGTTGCCGAGGCTTGAGTCAAACGGACCCGATTGCTGGCAACAATACTGCTGAGGATTATTTTTTTATTAAGAGCAAAATCCTGGGAAAAACCGCACCGGCAAGACGCCAGGAAAGAAGAACAAAATACAAGATTTCCAAGCAAAAAGGGGAAGGTTGACAGGTATGCTTCACCCACTCCCTGTACGGAGGTTTGGGTTAAATGAGCGCGGATCCTACTCTGCTTCCACGTCAAGACATTACGAATTACGATTATCGGTATGGCGGTAATGTCTGAAATACTGGTATACCGCGCTGCCCTAGGTATGTGCAACAAACTCAAGCATTTCCTTTACTTGTTTGCTTCACTGTAGGGAGAAGAGGGGAGCGGAAACTGACACTTTTTGTTACATTTTTTCTTAAAGGCCTACTGAAGTGAGATTCTCTTATTTAAACGGGGATAGCAGGTCCATTCTATGTGTCATACTTGATCATTTCGCGATATTGCCATATTTTTCCTGAAAGAATTTAGTAGAGAACATCGACGATAAAGTTCGCAACTTTTGGTCGCTAATAAAAAAAAAGCCTTGCCTGTACCGGAAGTAGCAGACGATATGCGCGTGACGTCACGGGTTGTGGAGCTCCTCACATCTGAACATTGTTTACAATCATGGCCACCAGCAGCGAGAGCGATCCGGACCGAGAAAGCGCCGATTTCCCCATTAATTTGAGCGAGAATGAAAGATTCGCAGATGAGGAAAGTGAGAGTGAAGGACTAGAAGAAAAAAAAAAAAAGACAAGGACAGTGGGAGTGATTCAGATGTTATTAGACACATTTACTAGGATAATTCTGGAAAATCCCTTATCTGGTTTTTGTTGTACTAGTGTTTTAGTGAGATTATATGGTCGTACCTGTACAACCTGAAGGTCGGCCCCGCACCTTTTTTCAGCACCAGTCGACGGGTGGTGGCGATGCCCATCTCTGCCCTTCGCAAGGCACCCTTTTCGAAACACGATCTTTCAAAATGATCGCTGCATAATACACTGTACTTTGTGTGTGTGGTCCAATCCAACCGTGTTCGTTTGACATCTCTGTTCCATAGTAAAGCTAGACTGTCATCTTTCGGAAATGTAAACAATGAAACACCGGCTGTTTGTGTTGCTAAAGGCGGCCGCAATACACCGCTTGCCACCTACAGCTTTCTTCTTTGACGTCTCCATTATTCATTGAACAAATTGCAAAAGATTCAGCAACACATATGTCCATAATACTGTGGAATTATGCGATGTAAACAGATGACTTATAGCTGGGAACGGTGCTAGAACAAGATGTCCTCTACAATGCGTGACGCCACGCGCACGCATCATCATACCGCGATGTTTTAGCATGATACTTCCGCGCAAAATTTTAAATTGCAATTTAGTAAACTAAACCGGCCGTATTGGCATGTGTTGCAATGTTAATATTTCATCATTGATATATAAACTATCCGACTGCGTGGTGGGTAGTAGTGGGTTTCAGTAGTGTCATGCCCGGCTCTGCCGGTTAGTGTTTGGGGCACTTTGGTCCTCCGACCCGCAGGTGGAGCTGGTCTGTGAAGACGTGCAACATCTCAGAGGGCTGCTGATTGGGTGGCCTATAAAAGGCCTCCCATCAGCATGCTCTCTCTCTCATGCTCTCTCTCTCTCTCTCTCTCGTCCCACAGGCACATTCGTTTGGTGACCGTATGGTCACGGCAACGACGGCCGGGATTAGCACCACACTTGCACCCTTTTGGGACAACACTCATTTACTGATACATTCCTTGGTTAATTCACATTACTGATCACTGATACATGTTGTAAATAAAAGATCTGTTGGCTAAAATGTACAAATCGGTGTGGTCTCCCTTAATGTTACAGCCACTAACAAGCCAGTGGTTGTGACATATGGGGGCTCGTCCGATCTTTGGTAGTAACTTTAGGCTATGGTAATTCCTTCTACTGGCTATGGCAGCGTAGGGAGGTGCGTAGAGCTCTTTGTATTGAGTATTCCTTCTACTGGCTTTTGGAGCGTAGGAAGGTGAGTAGAGCTGAGTTACTAATTGTGAACTGCTGATAGTCAGTTGGGGCCTGTTATCAGTTAGTTAATTGGGGGATCTACTGATTTGTACTTTTGAGGCTTTGTTTGACCGTGCAAGTGTAGGTAGACACTGAATTGTTTGTTCCAGCCATCTTGGTTTAGTTTCATTGCAGTTTGTAGCATTGCATTCAGCCTCTTAGGAGCTGTCGCCTTTATCCCCATCTAGTACGGGTTCTAGGTTCCTGCTGTCACAGAGCCTGGGCGAGGGCACCGCCTTGGAGAAACGGCTGAATCGGCTTTGTCGGGATGGTACGTCTCCACAGGTATTGGTGAGTAAATGATCCTCGTCCTCGGGCCCTGTGTGAAAATAGATTAGTCTAGTGGGGGGAAAATGTTTAGGGGGATGCTCCGAGGTTAGTTTGCTGTGTTAACATAACTGTAATGTTTTAGAGACCTGGTTGGATTGGTTGGAGAGAGAGAGCCTAGCGTAATTAGAGCTAGTTTTTGGTTGGGTTGTTTTTTCAGTAGTTTCATTGTTGGTTTGGTACAGTAGCCAGATTGGTACTGACGGCCTGGGTTGAGCAGGATGGAGGCTTTTGTGGAAGCACCATCTGAGAAATTGTTGTTTGCCCTTAATAAGGAACAGTTGTTGCAATTGGCAGAAAAGTATGGCATGGAATTGTCATCAGCCATTAGAACTGGTAAGAAGGGACCCTTGCGTGACTCCATTCACGAGTTTTTGTGTGAGCAGAGCATTTTGCCTTCAGGAAAAGGTGGTGACGCTCATGTGAAGGGTATGTCAGAGCCTATGCAGTCAGAGAGGGTAGGCATACTGACTTTTGAGCAACAAAGAGAGATGAAGGCACTTGAATTTGAGTGGGCGCAACAGGCTAAGGAGAAAGAACGTCTTTTTGAACTGGAAAAAATCAAATTAGAACGAGAATTGCAACAGCAAGCAGATATGGAGAGACTCAAATTTGAAAAAGAAATGGATTTGAAAAAAGGTGAAATGGACCTTACAGTACAGCTTGAGAAAATTAAAATTGAACAGGATCGTTTGAAACTAATGTCAGAAGGTAAGATTAGTGGAAATCTGTCCGGGTCAAGTATGGATAGCATGGTAAAGTATGTTCCAAAGTTTGACGAACGTGACCCAGACGTGTTTTTCTCACTGTTTGAACAGATGGCCTCTGACAAAAAGTGGAGTGAAGAGGATAGAACGGTGCTTTTGCAAACTGTACTAGTAGGACGCGCACGGGAGGCATACTTGGCATTAACACCTGTTGATAGGCACAAGTATGCTGAGGTGAAAAAAACGGTCTTGAAATGTTATGAACTGAATCCAGAAGCTTACAGACAACGTTTCAGAAACTGGCGTAAACGTGATAATCAGACCCATGCTGAAGTGGCAAGAGAGTTGAGTACTTATTTTAACCGGTGGCTCACTTCAGAGTCTGTCTCAACTTACGAAAATTTGCGTGATTTGTTGATTTTGGAGCAGTTTAAGAACATTGTACCAGATCGAATTGCAACCTACATTAATGAGCAAAAGGCAAAGTCAGTGGAGGAGGCAGCCTCGCTTGCTGATACCTTTGTGTTGACTCATAAACGTAAGCCTTACAGCAGTCCTCCACGGTATAATAGCCACCAACGTTATGATCCTGCTCGTTCTCCTCCACAACGTTCTCTTCCTCGTTATGGTCGTAGTTCAAATCGATCCAATTATGGCAATTCCAGTAATGTTCCTAAATTTGATAATGGAAGTAGCAAATCTCGCCCAAGCCCGACGGATAAATGTCATTACTGTTTGCAGGAGGGACATTGGAAAAAGGACTGCCCGCTGTTGAAAGGCCGTAAATCTAATGCCAAGGTAGCTGGGTGTGTTTCTGTTGTGCATCCAGTTGATTTTGGCGTCTCTGATCTAACACCGTTACCTCGTTTGGAAGTTCATTGTGAGCAAGTGATTGAAGATGGTGCATCTGTGTCAGACGAGCAGACGAAATCAGTAGAGTCAGCTGCGTCTGATTTTGCTCCATTCATTAGTGATGGCTGGGTGTCATTGGTTGGAGGGACACAAAAAGTTCCAGTTAAAATCTTAAGAGACACTGGGGCATCTGAGAGTTTCATTTCTGGAGCAGTTTTGCCATTTTCCACAGCATCTGACACTGGGAAATGTGTTTTGATTAGAGGAATAGGCATGCAGTCATTTTCTGTACCGTTGCACAAAATTCACTTGTGTTAAGGATTTGTGAATGGGGAGGTGACTATTGCTGTGAGACCGTCTCTGCCTATGCAGGATATCCATGTAATTCTGGGGAACAATTTGGGTGGGTGTTTAGTTTCTCCACCTCCAGTTGTTACACCTGTACCGCTATCTGTAGAGGAGCCAGACGCGTGTTGTCAAGAATTCCCAGAAGTGTTTACTGCTTGTGCTGTGACTAGGGCAATGTCTCGCACGCAGGCGCAATCGTCGGATGTGTCCAAATCTGTGCCTATTTTTGTTCCTGAGCTGCCCGAACCTCTGTCATGTCAAGATTTAATTGAGGCACAAAAGAATGATCAGAGCTTTGAGAAATATTTTGCCTTAGCTTCTACTGATCCAACGATGGGTTACTTCATTCAGAATGGCGTTTTGCTGCATACGTGGTTGCCAGGTGTTGATCCTGAAGTGGCAGGTCAGGTGATTCAAGTGATGGTACCTGACAAATACCGTGATTTGATTTTGAGAACAGCCCATGGAGCAGAGTCTGGGCATTTTGGAGTTAAGAAAACCTACCGACGTCTTTTGGAACATTTTTACTGGCCACGGATGAAACGCCATGTATCTAGATTTGTCAAAGCATGTCATGTTTGCCAGGTTGCGAAACAGAGTACTCCCATTAAACCTGCACCACTTCAACCTATTCCGTCTGTTGGCACACCATTTGAGCATCTCATTATTGATTGTGTAGGTCCACTACCCCCTTCGAAATCTGGTTGTGTGTACCTCTTTACCATCATGTGCCAGGCCACTCGGTATCCAGCAGCGTATGCCTTGAGAACAATTACCACAAGGTCAATATTGAAATGTTTGTCTAAATTCATTTCTGTCTTTGGCATTCCAAAGGTAATTCAGAGCGACAGAGGGTCTAACTTTACCTCCAGAACATTTGCTGCAGCGTTGAAGTCGATGCAGGTGAAGCACAATTTGAGCAGCGCGTATCACGCACGGAGTCAGGGGGCATTGGAGCGCTGGCATGCCACGTTGAAGTCTCTCTTGCGCGCTTACTGTGTTGAGATGCGGAGAGATTGGGAGGAGGCGTTGCCATGGCTCTTGTTGTCTGCGCGTGGTGTAGTTCAAGAAAGCACTGGTTTTAGTCCAAATGACCTAGTCTTTGGCCACAAAGTCCGGACCTCACTGTCTGTTTTAAATGCCAATCTGGATCTGCAGAACACTCCCGTCAGTTTCACTGAGTATGTAGATGGTTTTCGTCGTAGGCTGTTGCTTGCATGGAAAGAGGCAACCGAGCATTTGACTAAAGCTCAGGTGAAAATGAAGCTGCGTTATGACCGTAAAGCGAAGATCAGAGTTTTCAATCCAGGTGATCAAGTTTTAGCTTTGCTGCCCATTCCGGGGTCACCATTTACAGCAAAATACTCTGGTCCATTTACGGTTATGAGCCAAGTGTCAGATCTCAATAATTTACTGTCAACTCCTGATCGTAAACGATCACAGCAACTGTGTCATGTGAATTTACTCAAGCCTTACCACTCTGCAGGTTCCGACAAGGCGGGTGGGATTGCTGCGAGTCCAGTGGGTCTAGCCGTTGGGGTTGGGGAACCGCTCAACTGGCCGGAGGTGGCAGCTTGGGATGAAGTGCGCGCACCTGATGATTCAGTGTTACACGGGCGCTTAGATAATACTCAGCAGTTAAAGGAGCTAGATAGTCTCCTCGGTCATTTAACTGAGGTACAGCGTAAACAGTTGTCGGATTTGATTTTTGAGTTTTTGCCTTTGTTTTCCGACACTCCAACCTGTACCACACTAATTGAACATGACATTGACACACAGGGTGCCCGCCCTATACGACAAAGATTTTATCGAGTGGCTCCCGATAAACAGAAGAGTATGGAGGACAGTGTGCAGTATCTGCTTGATCATGGTCTCGCCAAGCCATCTTACTCCAGTTGGGCATCGCCATGTCTACTGGTGAAAAAGTCAGATAACACCTATAGATTCTGTAAGGATTATAGGAAAGTAAATGCTGTGACTAGACCAGATTCTTTTCCATTGCCACGTATCGAGGACTGTGTGGATCAGGTTGGGAGTGCTCGTTATGTCAGCAAATTTGATTTATTGAAAGGTTACTATCAAGTGCCTTTGACGCAGAGAGCGCAGGAGATATCTGCATTCATTACCTCTTCCGGTTTGTACTCGTATACTCGAATGAGTTTCGGTTTGCGGAATGCTCCTGCAGCCTTCCAACGGCTCATGAATAGGGTCGTTGGGGGGCTGCAGGGGTGCGCGGTTTATTTGGACGACGCCGTTTGTCATTCACAGTTGGGACGAACATTTGGCTCGCATTCGAGCGCTTTTCCAGAGGTTGGTGGCAGCAAACCTCACAGTAAATTTAGCGAAATGCGAGTTTGCGCGTGCCACAGTCGTCTATTTGGGTAAAGTAGTCGGCCAGGGGATGGTGCGGCCCGTTAACGCAAAGGTGGCAGCTATTGATAATTTCCCTGTGCCGGCGACGAAGAAAGAACGTATGCGCTTTTTGGGTATGATCGGGTACTACCGTAATTTTTGCTGCAATTTTTCAACTGTTGTATCTCCTCTGACCAATTTGTTGAAGGGTGGCGCCAAATTCATTTGGTCGGAGGAGTGTCAGCAGGCTTTCCAGAATGCAAAGCTTTTGTTAACATCAGCTCCGGTCCTGGCTGCACCCAAACTGGATCTGCCATTCCAGCTGCAGGTGGATGCAAACCAGGTGGGAGCAGGTGCGGTCCTCCTGCAGGCTGATGATGATGGAGTAGCCAGACCGGTTTGCTATTTTTCAAAAAAATTCAACAAATACCAATTTAATCATTCAGTGATTGAAAAGGAAGCATTAGCATTGATTTGGGCATTGCAACACTTTGAAGTCTATGTGGGAGGGGGTCTCCATCCAATTGTGGTCTACTCAGATCACAACCCTCTCACTTTTCTACAGTCTTTCAAAGGGTCCACCAACCAGCGCCTGTTGCGCTGGGCACTGTTTCTGCAGCCATTCCACCTGTTGATCCGCCATATTCGCGGGGTGGAAAATGTAATGGCTGATGCGCTCTCTCGGGCTCTGGACCAGGAGGTCTAATCATCTCCACTCACTCCTAACCTGTGGTTTTTCTCTGTTTCCCTTAAAGGTCGCTGTCCGGGTACCAGGATTTGCTGGGTGCAGGGAAGGTCGGAGGGGAAGGAGGGTGTTTGGGATGGTTTGGGTTCTGGTTGGTCTGGGGTGGAGGGGAGGTGCGTCAGTGGGACTAGAATATAGCTACTGGGGCTACTGTAGGTTTTTGTTTTCTATTTTTTTATGGTGCTTCAGAGACCCAGTTAACACGGGTCTCTGTTTTTAAGGGGGGGGATGTCATGCCGGTTAGTGTTTGGGGCACTTTGGTCCTCCGACCCGCAGGTGGAGCTGGTCTGTGAAGACGTGCAACATCTCAGAGGGCTGCTGATTGGGCGGCCTATAAAAGGCCTCCCATCAGCATGCTCTCTCTCTCATGCTCTCTCTCTCTCTCTCTCTCGTCCCACAGGCACATTCGTTTGGTGACCGTATGGTCACGGCAACGACGGCCGGGATTAGCACCACACTTGCACCCTTTTGGGACAACACTCATTTACTGATACATTCCTTGGTTAATTCACATTACTGATCACTGATACATGTTGTAAATAAAAGATCTGTTGGCTAAAATGTACAAATCGGTGTGGTCTCCCTTAATGTTACAGCCACTAACAAGCCAGTGGTTGTGACAGTAGGCCTTTAAATTAAGGCTTCACTACACGGCAATTTTTTGGAAATGTACCTATCATTCACAATACTATCAATGTCGCTGAAGGGAAAAAGTGAACATCGGGATGGCACTGCATGCTTAAAATTAACAAAATATGTAAATATTACATGTTATTATGAATGAAGCTTATACTACATTACATACAGTATATATTAACATAATGTATACAAAACATTAATGGAAGTTTTTGAATGCTTTTTAGAGTGCTTTATAGGCAGAATACAGTGATCTCCATTGGCTCCATTGTTTGCGGACTTTTTGTAGCATTTATTTATGAGTTAGAATGCATGAAAACTAAACATGTGTGCTTGTCTCACATAAGTTTTGTGAATGACGGACACAATTCCAAGAAAGTGCAGTTTCCCTTTAAAACAAAGCCTGAAGCTCTGGCGCATACAAATATCCAGAAGATTAAAAATTAATGGATATCTCAGACCTCTATTCCAGCCTCTGATTAAAGCATTCACTGTATGATACGATTATGAATGCAGTTATCACACCTGATATGTCCATGATAACTCCTCCAGCCTCGGTGACGATGGCGGCCCCTCCAGCCATGTCCCAGCAGTGAATGCCCATGTGGAAGTAGGCGTCGGCCGAGCCACAGGCCACCAGACACATGTTGATGGCTGCGCTGCCTGGCGATCGAATACTGGTGGGGTGGGAAGGAGAGTTTTAATCGGACAGGTTACGACAGCAAACTAAGGTTGCACAAAAATAATCACGATGTTGGCAGTCATGATTAAATGAGGGTGATCATCAGCGATGACATTTTAAAACCAGGTTCAGCTGCATATCAAATCAAGCACTTTCACAGCTGTGGCGGTAGAGGAAAGCAACAGCGGTTCGTCCAAAGAACATCAACAATGACACATCACCATAAGTATAGCTAAAGGCAAGACTACATGTTAAAGGGAAACTGTAGTTTTTTGGAATTCACAATAATTATGAGAAACAATCACACATGTTTCTTTTTTATGCGTTCTTATCATAAATAAACGTAACAGCTAACAATGGAGTCAATGGAAATTTCTCTCTAAAAAACATCCAAACACTTCCATCAATGTTTATATACATTATGTAGGTATGTAATGTAGTAACAGGCACATTCATAATAACATTTAACATTAATTTGTCTGTGTAAACGCTTATAATAAGAATATTGATAATACTCGGTTAATATTCAGTTTACAACATGTAAATGTCTTATTGTTGGCGCTTTTTGGATGCATTACTCGTATAAGCTCCATTGCTTAGCAACGTAGAACCAGTTAAAAAAAGTTCTAAATAATGGTGAAATTATTCTCTGCATTTGACCCATCATCCTTGATCACCCCCTGGGAGGTGAGGGGAGCAGTGAGCAGGAGCGGTGGCCGCACCCGGAAAGCCAATTATTCCAAAATAGAATGCAAAAAAATACATATGCTCTTGTCTCTCAACAGGTATTTATAAATCATGTTATTTTCAAATGCCTCTACAACTGATAACAGTAGTTCAGCCCGGATATGCTCCCTTACAATTTGATTTACAGCACCGGAATCTTGTTATTCTTTACATTTCGATGCCCCACCCTCCACCGTGTGACCAAATAGAAAGTCTGTGAGTGTGTTACATCCAGATTGCTGATTACGCCATCTTCGTCTAGCTCAGAGGTCTCAGACACGCACCCCGCAGGCCAATTGCGGCCCGCGAGACGTTATTTCGCGGCCCCCACTTTAATATGAAAGTTTAATGTTAGCGTGGCCCGCGAGTTTTATATGAATGGCACTTGACAGTGTTCTGTACGGAGCTGAAGAAATCTACCAATCACGGTGTGGTATGTGGCTCTCGAGGGCCAAACATCGACGTCACTTGCGTGATGGAAGCAGAGAAACGTTTTGCTGCTTTTCAACTAGACCCTCCCTCGCTCGCCCGCCTGCTCTCTCTCTCACTCTCTCTGTCACTGTGTGTGTGCGTGTTTCCCTCGCTACCTCCCCCGGCGCCGGGGAGACGAGCGGCCCGGTAGCTTCCGAAGCACTCGCCGAAGGACCGAGCGACAACGCAAAACTGTGTTGCACTGGACCCCAGCGCTGTTACTCCGGCAGAGAGTCGGTGGGCAAATCGGACGTGTAACACGGTAGTCGTGGTGTTAGCCCGTTCGGGGCTAATTGTGCTACAGTAACTGTAAACTCCAAAGCGAGCCTCGCACCCCCCAACATTCTCCCGTTGGCTCCAGACCGAGACAATTTTTGTTATTTGGGTCGAAAATGGCTCTTTCAACGTTCTGGGTTGCCTACCCCTGCATTAGTGGAAAAGCGGCAAATGCGTGACAGAAACCTTGCCATGGAGACGACGGTTTTCTTACGTGCCTGGCTGCAGTCTCACCGCGACACCTGTCCATCAGTAATAACGGTCTCCGATAACCTGAACCAATTCAAACCGTTATTTTTTTTATTATCATTGTTTAATTTGCATTGCCTCACATTACTTACTTCTCGTTTTGTTCCACTTATATTTTGATTTTATTTTGTGTTGAAAATAAAAATAAAAAAAAGAAATTTAAAAATATATTTTTGAGTAATCTTCTCTTGCGGCCCAACCTCACCCAGACTCTGCATCCAGTGGCCCCCGGGTAAATTGAGTTTGAGACCCCTGGTTTAGCTACTGTCACCGGTAAAGTTACTAAAAATGTTAAACTTTAGTAAATCCAATAGGCCTCGTTACGATTGTCAACTTGTTCATGACAAAGCCAGGAACAAAACAAGGATTTGTATAGTGATGCCTTTGAAAAATTAAGACGATTAACGGCAGAGAAGATTTTTTCATCTGTAATGCCAAACTTGATAATTTCCTCCTTTATAGGCAGGTAAGGCATTTACATTTTCTTATTACTTGTAATAAATGGAAATTGACATTTCGTATGTAAAATACTGTTTATTGTCCAATACAGTCTATGGTCTTCTTGTCTAACAAAACTAATATGTTCGTGCAACGAATGCTTAGCATGATAGCCCGGTCAATGGGAGCATACACTTGAACATATAGCCTGTATGTCGATGTGTAATTGAACTGACAGGGCAAAATATATTTTCGACAAATAAAACCTATGTGGATATGGGTAGTGTCAGCACCAATTTTGTTCTCAGTTTTCTCAAATGGGTTCCAACATCAGCACAGCTGTCATCATGGCAATGTGAAACGTATGGAGACAGCCAAATCACATGATAAAATAATTCCTCATTTGTGTTTGCATATTGCGCAATACATGTACCAAGTTATATGGCAACCTGAAACACTTGAAACAGTAGCCTACAGGCATTTATAGGTATAATGCCTCCCATTTAGTTTTGGCCGTACATTAGCATGCTCTACTTATTTTCACCAGTATAACCATTGCTAGCGTTGGTTATAGTTAGTTTTAGTCTTTGTTTTGTGATAGTACTAACAATAAGCATATGATTTCCATTTGTTGTGATATGGTATGCAGGCATGATGTACGTCTTCCTGAAAATAATCAAATTTCTGTGTAAAATGTGTTGGTTAGAGATTTGTTATTGACAAAATGCTTGTCTCTTCAGCTATTATGATCGCAGCACCTCAACCCCTAATAAGAGGCAGTGGATGTTTGAAGTTCCTTGGAGTAGCCCGGTCGATCGGCTAGATTTGGCTGTGTATCTGGCAACTTCAGTCAGAGAGAAGGGTAGGGGACTACAAAATTTAGACCATGATTGCAGTACCATTTCTGGACAGATTCCAACATATGGCTCCTTTAATAGACATCCATTTGCTGTACAATTTTGTTTTCACAAGTCAAGAAATGGCAAACCCTGTCAGCACCAAATTTATTCTAATTCTTCCTTGACCCACTCCTCACCCTCCAGCAAAGTTAAATACTACCAAATTTGGTAGTTTTTTGTTTAGTCCTTGCCAATTAACGCACAAACCGCAATGAAACGATGGAGGTAGTTACCCATGCACAGGAATTGTCAGGATGGTCTTGATGTTGGCCATCATTGTTGCAAACTGCTCAGAGTCCTTTTTGAAGCCCACCTCAGTCAGCACCAGACTGCGGCTGATATCTGACACAGGGCGACACAGAAAGGAGGTGACGCTCTCGCGGATTGTTGCCGCCACCTGCTGGTTGCATTGTGAAAAAGTCACCTTCCTGTCCTGACACTTTGATGGGGACGCCGTTGCAGAAGGCGCCCTTCCCCTTGCGCGCAGTGTACATTTTGTCCTCCATGCAACTGTACACAACCCCAAACTCTATCTGAGGGCGAGATACTTCATATTAAAGTGCGGTGATTTAGCTTCATGAGCTAGAACGTGAAACAGAACACCAGCTGCACAGGCGAGCATTAAAAAATACATTATGGGTACATGAGGGTGATAATTGCACCACTGAAGAACTTTATTACAAATGACTCTCAAACCTCTTTCTTCACCGTGAAGCCAATTGATACAGACACAAATGGGAACCTGTGCAAAAAAAAAAAAAAAAGAGAAAGTAAACAATATTGACTATAAAGCCACTGTTTAATTAATTCCCTTTAGGTTTAAACTCATAGGAATCCATTTCTATTCTGTTCAGTCTCATGGAGGTTGTCTAATTAGAGTAGACAGGGAAGACGCCCAATTAAAAGTCCAAAATAGACGAGACAGAAATAAAACGAACTCCAAAGGCTATGTGTGTGTATGTGTTAGTGCCGGCAGCATGTACCGGTGGACAAAGTTGGTGGTGCCGTCAATCGGGTCGATGATCCAAGTGGGGTCGTCAGTAAGAACGCTCGGGGCGCCTGCAGCCACCGACTCCTCACCTATAAAGCTTTATAAAAAATAAATTATAATATATACTTTTGGGCCACAACATTAGGTTCACATTTACAGGGCAGAAAGGCCCATTGCAAGATCTATTCTGTTTTTTATCTGAAGTGAACAAAATAAGTCCCATTCCTACTTGACGTCATTTGCCTCTCATGACCTTATCTGGACATTGCACCTGTGCGTGGGGAATTTTGCTTTGACGGATGATATAATGAGCTGCTCCACTCGCTGGTCCGTCTCGGTCACGAGGTCGACCGCCGAGCTCTTGTGCATGACGGCGATGTCCTTTTGGAGCGCCTCGCGGATCATCTGGCGGGGGCCAACAAGAATGAGCTCTTCAGTGGTTTAGTGTTTGACACATTAGGGAAGAGATGGAGGGCAGATTAAGTAGACCCTTTTCAACAAAAGCACCACTTTTTATAGGGGGTAGAGAAAGAAAATACAGTAAGTCAGGGGTGTCAAACTCATTTTATATCAGGGGGCCACATGGAGAAAAATCTACTCCCAAAGTGGGGCAGACTGGTAAAATTATAGCACAATAACTTAAAAAATAAAGACAACTTTAGATTGTTTTCTTTGTTTAAAAATAGAATAATAACATTCTGAAAATGTACAAATCATGTTTTGTTTTGTTTTTTTACACTTAATAGTATATCATTATTTGTCATTACTTATACTTTCCTCATAAATTATGTAATAATGTTAATCAGTCAACTCATTGGTGTTAATTTTCAATCTATCAAGATAGAAAATATCTAAATCAAATTACAGGATGTTATTTATGTACCGTATTTTCCGCACTACAAGGCGCACCTAAAAACCTCACATTTTCTCAAAAGCTGACAGTGCGCCTTATACATAGACCAATATTGAGCCACAACAGGTCTCGCAACTACGGTAAGCAGCCGCCGACTTCATTTTCCCCCGTAGAAGAAAAAGTGCACTTTTTCTTTTACGGTAAGCAGCCGCCGATTTCATTTTCCCCCCCGTAGAAAAAGGAGCGCGCTTCGTCTTCTATGGTAAGTAGCCGCCGACTGCATTTCCCCACGTAGAAGAAGAAGTGTGTGGTGCATGCTGGGATATTTGACTGCGGGAGGCGTGCCGTTTCTGTGTGTTTATGTAAAAACCCCAAAATGGCTCCTATTAAGAGACACGCTTACGACGCAGAGTTTAAACTCAGTAGAACTCGGGAATAGAGCAACAGCGAGAGAATTTAACATTAACAGCAGCGACAGTGACTCGTTTAATGACGACTTCGACGAGACGGAGCCGGGCATGTTGGATGCCGTATTCACCCAACTGTTTAATTCGGACACTGAAGAAGAAGAATTTGAGGGATTTGTGGATGAGGAATAACTTAATAAAGTGAGCTTTACATGTTTATTTTGTGTGTTGTGTGACATTATCGTTTGAGCAAAATTGAGTTATTGATATATTATTGCTTTGCACTATTTTGAGTTTACCGTAACAGTATCAGACTGTTTTCTACGTGTTTATTGAATCGGGGAAAACAATAAAACAGCTGTTTTTTCATTTTGGGAGTGAAATAAGTTGTCAGAACGCTGTTTTGTAATCTAGTAAGTTTGACTGATCCATCTGACTGTTTTGTTGACATTCCCTTTAGTGCAGCGCCATCTAATGCAGGGGTCGGGAACCTTTATGGCTGAGGGAGCCATGAAAGCCAAATTTTTTAAAGTGTATTACCGTGAGAGCAGTATCATATGTTTTAACACTGAATACAACTAAATGCATGCATTTTTTAAGTAAGACTTACATTTTTAGAGTAAAAGTCTTATATTTTATATCACTGAAGCTAACCAATAATAAATCAAATACTTCTTTGGCAACACTAAATTGGCCCTAGTGTGTGAATGTGAGTGTGAATGTCGTCAGTCTATCTGTGTTGGCCCTGTGATGAGGTGGCGACTTGTCCAGGGTGTACGCCGCTTTCTGCCCAAATGCAACTGAGATAGGCTCCAGCAACCCCCGCGACCCCAAAAAGGACAAGCGGTAGAGAATAGATGGATGGACTTCTTACCATTGATGTGACTTATTGAACAGGTGCAGTTGAAAACGGATTGATGGATTAAAATGCACTAGAATGTTTTATATTTTGAACGTTATTTTTGACACTGTGATTACCAGCGGAATTATTCATTACTTATCATGTTAAGCAATGTCAGTTAAGATTTATCTGAGAGCCAGGTGCAGTCATCAAAAGAGCCACATCTGGCTCTAGAGCCATATGTTCCCTACCCCTGATCTAATGGATGCATAACGTAACCCCACCCTCTACTATAGCGTCTAGTCTATGCGCCTTATGAGGCGGTGCGCCTTATATATGAACAAAGTTTTAAAATGGGCCATTCATTGACGGTGCGCCTTATAATCCGGTGCGCCTTATAGTGCGGAAAATACGGTACTTTGCTCATTTTCCTAGACTGGTGCACTAACATCATGAGGTTTATTTTTATTTTACATATGCAGCATCATCTACAAAATATACAAATAATTGCTATTGCGAGATCTAGTGGACATATTTAAAACAGCAGTTTTTTTCATTCAAAAATGTTGACTCATTTTTATACGTAGCAAACTCATCCCGCAGGCCGGACAAAACCTGTTTGCGGGCCTCGAGCCGTACATTTGACACCCCTGCAGTAAGGTACCAGCACTCTAGCAGTGACCGACCACATATGCCGGACTCAGAAGATGCATAAAGTGTCATTGGCTAAAAACACTACAACCCAAAATAAACATATTTCCAAGCTACATAATGTATTTTGATTCCACTCTAGTTATGTTTCTGTTGAAAAAGCACCTTTCCAGCCTGTTTGGTGACCTCCACACAGTGCTCCATGCACTCCTGCCACGGATCATTCATTGTTTGTAGAAAACTAGCAACAAGTCCAATAGAAAGACACCCTAGATGTAAAAAAAAAAAAAAATGGTGTAAACACATGTCACGCTTTAACAAGCTGTGATAAAATTTTTTTTGAAAAAACATAGAAAAGAGCAGGACAAACCTGTCAGGTCACTGCAAGCTGCTGCCTGGAGGGATGATGCGTTCAAGTGCGCCTCGGCTAATGAGAGACACCTGGTGGGCGATAGGAAAGTGTCAACATTGAGGAGAGTCCCATTCATTCTTACGTTAATTATCAAGACATTGGACAGAATAATTTACAGGTGTATCGGAAAAAAAAAAGTCGTTCGTGTGAACACAGCTGACACTTTAAAGCAGGGGTCACCTACCTTTTTGAAACCAAGAGCAACTTCTTGGGTACTGATTAATGCGAAGGGCTACCAGTTTGATACACACTTAAATAAATTGCCAGAAATAGTCATTTTGCTCAATTTACCTTTAATAAATAAATCTATATATATTTAAAAAATTGGTATTTCCGTCTGTTATTCCGTCCTACATTTTTTTTCCTTTTTATAAAACGTTTTTTGTTGAGAATAAATAATGAAAAAAAAACACTTAATTGAACGGTTTAAAAGAGGGGAAAACACGAAAAAAAATGAAAATTAAATTTTGAAAAATAGTTTATCTTCAAATTCGACTCTTTAAAATTCAAAATTCAACCGTAAAAAATGAAGAGAAAAGCTAGCTAATTCGAATCTTTTAGAAAAAATTTAAAAATTTATGGAACATCATTAGTAATTTTTCGTGATTAAGATTGATTTTAGAATTTTGATGACATGTTTTAAATATGTTGGACCCAGCTATATTTCTAACAAAGACAAATCATTATTTCTTCTAGATTTTCCAGAACAAACATTTTTAAAGAAATTCAAAAGACTTTGAAATAAGATTTAAATTTGATTCTACAGATTTTCTAGATTTGTCAGGATAATTTTTTGGAATTTTAATCATAATAATTTTGAAGAATTATTTCACAAATATTCTTCATCGAAAAAACAGAAGCTAAAATGAAGAATTAAATTAAAATGTATTTATTATTCTTTACAAATATATATATATATATATATATATATATATATATATATATATATATACCTGGACATGGATTTAAATTGTTAGGAAAGAAGAGGAAGGAATTCAAAAGGTAAAAAGTATATGTGTTTGAAAATCCTAAAATCATTTTTAAGGTTGTATTTTTTCTCTAAAATAGTCTTTCTAAACGTCATTAGAAGCAAAGTAAAAAAATGAATGAATTTATTTAAACAAGTGAAGACCAAGTCTTTAAAATATTTTCTTGGATTTTCACATCCTTTTTGAGTGTTGTCTCTCTTAGAATTAAAAATGTCGAGCAAAGTGAGACCAGCTTGCTGGTAAATAAATAAAAAAATTAAAAATAGAGGCAGCTCACTAGTAAGTGCTGCTATTTGAGCTATTTTTGAATCAGGCCAGCGGGCTACTCATCTGGTCCTTACAGGCTACCGCGTTGGTGACCCCTGCTTCAAAGGGTGTCATTTTAAAGTCTCGCTTACTTTATTTTGACAACTTCCGCTAAAGTCTTGTTTACTTTATTACTTCAACAACTTCCGCTTTAGCTGCTAACGCTAACTAGCTGGTTGATTAGCAGTCGGTAAGAGAGCGTTTAATAAGGAGTCTAATCGGCCAAATGAGTACCTGAATACATTAACGATAACAACACAACCCCCGACATTAAATATGTTTAAGCATAAAACTATCCTATCAACCAGGGAACTTCATGTGACTTGTAAAGGTACCTAGCGAGGACTGCTACCGGAACCGATGGAGTGGGTAGGACACAAGAGCTCTGATTGGTCGGTACTTATCACGTGATACTGATATGGCATTTTCATTGGCAGGATCGTAGTCATCTTTTTCCGGTTGTTCTTTTCGGTGTTGATTCATTTATATTACAAAAAAATGGTAACTGTAAAAACAAAACACTACTTAAAAAAAAAAATCAACATTTTATATTAAAATTGTAAATTAAGGAGTACTTTTACATTTTAGAATAGAATAGAATGGACTTTATTGTCATTATATTTGCATATAACGAGATTAAAGACTCCAATTTAAGGTGCGGTAGAGGGAACAAATATGGGGTGAAATAAATAACACAAGAGGTAATAAAGGGGAAAAAATAACAATTGAAATAAACAGACTACTATCCAATAAAAATATTCAGCAATCCTTTACAACAGGGGTCACCAACCTTTTTGAAACCAAGAGCCACTTCGTGGGTACTGATTAATGCGAAGGGCTACCAGTTTGATGCACACTTAAATTAATTGCCAGAAATAGCCAATTTGCTCAATTTAGCTTTATTAAATAAATCTATATATGTAAAAAAAAAAAAAAGGGTATTTCTGTCTGTCATTCCGTCATACATTTTTTTTTCCTTTTACGGAAGGTATTTTGTTGAAAATAATTGATGAAAAAAACACTTAATTGAACGGTTTAAAAGGGGAGAAAACAGGGGGGGGGGGGGGGGAAACAAAATTTTGAAACATAGTTTGTCTTCAATTTCGACTCTTTAAAATTTAAAATTCGACCGAAAAAAAAAGAAGAGAAAAACTAGCTATTTTGAATCTTTTTGAAAAAAAAAAAAAAAAAATTCATGGAACATCATTAGTAATATTTTTTGATTAAGATTAATTTTAGAATTTTGATGACATGTTTTAAATAGGTTAAAATCCAATCTGCACTTTGTTAGAATATATAACAAATTGGACCAAGCTATATTTCCAACATAGACAAATCATTATTTCTTCTAGATTTTCCAGAACAAAAGTTTTAAAAGAAATTCAAAAGACTTTGAAATAAGATTTAAATTTGATTCTACAGATTTTCTAGATTTGCCAGAATATTTATTTTTTATTTTTTTTTATTTTCACAAATATTCTTCCACAAAAAAACAGAAGCTAAAATTTAAATTAAAATGTATTTATTATTCTTTACAATAAAAAATATATATATACTTGAACATTGATTTAAATTGTCAGGAAAGAAGAGGAAGGAATTTAAAAGGTAAAAAGAATTATGTCTTTGAAAATCCTAAAATCATTTTTAAGGTTGTATTTTAGCAAAGCGAGACCGGCTTGCTATAACATGGTCACTACTGCCTAGTTTCTCTTGTTATATTCTTATTTTACTGTTATATTTTCATTCCCATTGTTGCTTTTTATTTTTATTCTTATTGTAATATTTCTCTATTTTGTTTTCATTTAAACCCCCATTATTTACTTTTTACTTTTTTAAATTGATCTCAGCTCTGTACACTGGTGCTGGATTTTTAATTTTCCTGAAAGAACTCTCCTGAAGGAATCAATAAAGTACTATCTATCTATCTATCCATCTATCTATCTATTAGATAAATAAAATTTAAAAAAATAGAGGCAGCTCACTGGTAAGTGCTGCTATTTGAGCTATTTTTAGAACAGGCCAGCGGGCGACTCATCTGGTCCTTACGGGCGACCTGGTGCCCGCGGGCACCGTGTTGGTGACCCCTGCTCTACAATAAACAAAACACTATAGAAATACAAAATAGTGTACAATATACAGAACAAGACAAGAGTACCGAAGTAATAAATAACAACCAGTGTCGGACGTATTGGCTCTGCGATGAGGTAGCGACTTGTCCAGGGTGTACGCCTCCTTCCGCCCGATTGTAGCTGAGATAGGCGCCAGCGCCCCCTGCAACCCCAAAAGGGAATAAGCTGTATAAAAATGGATGGATGGACTTTTACATTTAAACATTTCTACATTTAGAACTCAAGTTACTGAATGGTCACGTGCTTTTGATCTGTTACTTTCATTGGCGAAAACTCTCTGAAAAACTTCCGGCTGTTCGTCACGTGAACCCAATTGAAACAATACTTAAAAGCCTACTAAAACCCACTACTACCGACCATACAGTCTGATAGTTTATGTATCAATGATGAAATATTAACATTGCAACACATGCCAATACGGCCGGTTTAGTTTACTAAATTGAAATTTTAAATTTCCCGCAAAGTTTCCTGTTGAAAACGTCGCGGAATGATGACGCTTATGATGACGCGTGCTTGTGACGTTATTGGTTGGAGCGGACATTTTAGCCCAGCACCACTCACGGCTAAAAGTCGTCCGGTTTAATCGCATAATTACACAGTATTTTGGACATCTGTGTTGCTGAATCTAAAGAAGAATGCTGTTGGTGGAAAGCGGTGGATTGCAGCTGCATTTAGCAACACAAACACAGCCGGTGTTTCTTTGTTTGTTGTGAAGCTTTAATATGGAACAGTTTTGGTGAGAAAATTGTGGTAATAAGTCGGCTCTTACCGGAGACATGAGCGGAGCTTGCGTCCTCCTGCAGCTGTCAAAGGGGCAGCTGCGACTTTCTTGGCTCCTCCATGGCTTCCATCAGAGACACTGGCGGTCACTACACCCCTCCGACTTTCAGGTATGACTTTATAATATCACTCCAACACTAGTAACACAATAAGCAGATAAGGAATTTTCCAGAATTATCCTAGTAAATGTGTTTAATAACATCTGAATCGCTCTCACTGCCCTCGCCTTTTTTTTTCTCTAGTCCTTCACTCTCACTATCCTCATCCACGAATCTTTCATCCTCGCTCAAATTAATAGGGAAATCGTCACTTTCTCGGTCCGATTCGCTCTTGCTGCTGGTGGCCATGATTGTAAACAATGTGAGGATGTGAGAGCCCTACAACCCGTGACGTCAGGCACACATCGTCTGCTACTTCAGGTACAGGCAAGGCTTTTTTATAGGCGACCAAAAGTTGCGAAGTTTTCATTATATAAAATAATTTGTTATAGCATTGAACTATATCATTATTATAAACAAAACTGTCTTAAAAAATGTTTTCTATTATTTCGAACAAAAATTGTATTGTATTGAAGTATATCATTATAATAGAGTTTAATATATATATCGTTTATGCTCGTCTGAGTAAATTAATTAGTAAATCAATTCCAAAATATTGGTTAGGAAATTTTTATTTTCAATGTATTTACGTTTTATTCTAATTAGTAATACCATAAATATATATATTTTTTGGTTATTGGTTTACAAGTTTATTCACAATACCATATCGTCAATGTTCTCTACTAAATCCTTTCAGCAAAAATATGGCAATAAGGCGAAATGATCAAGTATGACACATAGAATGGACTTGCTATCCCCGTTTGAATAAGAAAATCTAATTTCAGTAGGCCTTTAATTTAATACAAATTATAGTACGATTTAATTGTTTTTCAGATTGAATAATTTCTCACTAGCTGCCCCACAAAGATTGTTTTTAGCAGCGATAGGAAAAAAAAGTATTATTATATAATAGATATTGTTACATAACATTATAATAACTTCATAATTACGTATCAGTACTGTAGTGTAGTCAAAAACGATTAAATACCGTATGCAGGACTGAAAATGTAATTTATAAAATAATATTACAATAACAAAAAAACATATGATGTGTCCATTGTGTCCTGAGCAAGACACTTCACCCTTGCTCCTGATGGGTGCTGGTTGGCGCCTTGCATGGCAGCTCCCTCCATCAGTGTGTGAATGTGTGTGTGAATGGGTAAATGTGGAAGTAATGTCAAAGCGCTTTGTACCTTGAAGGTAGAAAAGCGCTATACAAGTACAACCCATTTATCATTTATGTTTGATGCTTCTGGTTCATTTGATGACATACAGTATGAAATGTGACGTTGTCCAATGACAGGTGTCGATCACATCATATTATCTCAATGTTTTCCTTCAGCTGGTGTGCCTCTTCCTAAAAGACAGCCCACACGTTGCCTGGGGAAATTCTTCATGGCATCATAATGGGAGTCATGCGGAGGCACTATTCGCAACAGGGCCCTGGAGGGAAAACATCTTTTTGACCAATGTCTGTCCACGGGGTTAAGGGGAAAGTCCGCTTTCGCCCTCAGCATCGACACCCATCAGTCCTGAGAAGAAGGAATTAGTACTCTTTTAAGGAAGATACTTTTCCTGAGTGAAACAGTGGGCAGCACCATGAAACCAGAAATATTGGTGAGCATGTGCTTTGTTTTTTTTTTGTTCAAAATCTGCACAAGTTTATGCACAATACCGCATAGGGTCCTGTCCTGTCAATCATTTTGCATGTACAGTGTCTCCTGGTTTTGTAAGGTACCCCTCTGTCACCACGGCAACCACCCCTAAAGCATCTTTAGTAATGATCAGCATGACCGCATGTAAGTTTTTCGCAATTTTTTCACATTTCTGCAACAGTGAACTTGTTGTCCGTTCCCAATAGGCCTCCTTGTGCTTTCCATGTGTCTCGGGCCCCTGCTAGCACATTTCGGGACGACCCCCAACATCAAGCACATCGTGATGGGACGGTGTTTCAATTACATCACACTTGTTAACCCCAGCGTCAGGTAATGTGTTCCCTTTGAATAATTGTAGGTTGGCATTAATTATATTGATAACAGGAACATTTGGCTTCTAATAAAATACTTTTTAAAAACCCTAAATATTTTATGTTGTAAATTATTGTTTTACTTTGACTTTTTCTCCCAAAAATTGTCTGTAAGTTGTATTTGTATTTTAATTGTTAAAGGTATTTTTGTTCGTAATTATTGGTTAATGTACTGTATTATATCAATACATTAATCTTATTTTCATTATTATTTTTGTATTATTTTGAAAGTAAATTCATTTAAAAAAAAGACTATTGGCTTGGATTTCATATTATTATTTTTTTTACAATTTTATTGTATTTATTTGAATAAATATTTTTGATTAATTGGTTATTATATTGTATTATGCCACTGTATTATCATGTTTTGATATAATTGTTTTACTGTTAAGTACATTATTCAGTAAATTGATTTCAAAATATCAAATAGGATTTTAATTTTTTTCAAATAATTTCAACATTAAACGTGATTGGAGATTTTTTTGTCAAGATTTTATTTGAATTATTAATAATAGTATTTATAATGATTTATTGCGCTTTATCATTATGATAATCATAGTTATTAACGTATTTTCAGAACTGTGTGACTAAATCAATTAGTATATTTGTATATTATACTATATTTTAATAATTAAAAAAATCATAGATAGGATTTTTACTTTTTTCCCTACTAAAAGTTATTTTTTTTTAAATGATATCTTAAATGTGGAAAATGTTACTCATTTAGAATTATTAGTTATTGTATTGAGCTACATTATTGTATTAATCATAGTTGGAAAAAATATTTTTAGGATATCATGAGCAAATCAATTAGTAAATGAATTCTGAAGTATTAGATGGGAACTTTTTTTTTATATATATATATTTTTTCTTAGTGGTTTTGATTGATTGATTGATAGATACTTTTATTAGTAGATTGCACAGTTCAGTCCATATTCCGTACAATTGACCACTAAATGGTAACACCCGAATACGTTTTTCAACTTGTTTAAGTCGGGGTCCACGTTAATCAATTCATGGTGATATTTAATTATCAATTATATTAATTGTTTGGAATAATTTGTTATTGTATTGTACATTGTTATATTAAGCATAATTTAATATAAATGTTTTATATTTGTGTGAGTAAATTAATTAGTAAGTTAATTCCAAAACATTGAATTTAATTTTTCTTTTTAAACATGTTTTTGCTGTTTGTTATTTATTTATGTTAATTAAAAATAATTTACAAATCCCCCATAAATTATTGGTTATAGTGTTAAACTATGTCATTGTATCAATTATAGTTTGTTATAATAACTTTAGGAGTGTGTAGGTAAAATCATGAGTTTATTAATTCCACAATCTTGTATTTGATAGGATTTTCAAGTTTTTCCAACAATTGTCAAAATGTTATTTTAATTATTAATAATGTTAATCATTTATCGGTTATTGTATTGAGCTATATTATTTTATATCATAGTTCCTTATAATATATTTAGTATTGTGAGAGTAAATCAATTACTAAATTAATTCTAAAAATTATGTTTAATTTTTTCAAATAATATTTTTTTTTTCCTCAGTGATATTTCAATCACCAATAATATTATTTGGAATAATTTGTTACTGCAATGGAATACAAAATTGTGTTTTTTCTCAGTGATATTTCAAGTACCAATAATTTTCATTATATAAAATGATTTGTTATAGCATTGAACTATAACATTATGATAAACAAAACTGTCCTAAAAATGTTTTCAATTATTTCAAACAAAAATTGTATTGTATTGAAGTATATCATTATAATAGAGTTTAATATATATTGTTTATGCTCGTCTGAGTAAATTAATTAGTAAATCAATTCCAAAATATTGGGTAGGAAATGTTTATTTTCAATGTATTTACGTTTTATTCTAATTAGTAATACCATAAATATATATATTTTTTGGTTATTGGTCATTATGTTGAATGAAATAATTATATTGATAATAGTTTATTAGACTTAGACTTAGACCCATTTTATTGATCCACAAGGGAAATGGTTCCTTTTTTTTGTATCATAGATTTTAATATAACATTTTTAATGTTCGTGTGAGTAAATTAATTAGTGAATGAATTCCAAAATATTGGGTAGGATTTTTTTGTTTTCAATGCATTTACTTATTGTTATCTTTTTATTCGAATTAATAATACCATATATATATATATATATATATATATATATATATATATATATATATATATATATATATATATATATATATATATATATGTGTTGGTTATTGGTCATTGTGTTGAATGAAATAATTATATTAATAATAGTTTATGAGACTTAGACAAATTTTATTGATCCACAAGGGAAATGGTTCCTTTTTTTTGTATCATAGATTTTAATATAACATTTTTAATGTTCGTGTGAGTAAATTAATTAGTGATTGAATTCCAAAATATTGGGTAGGATTTTTTTGTTTTCAATGCATTTACTTATTGTTATCTTTTTATTCGAATTAATAATACCATAAATATATATATGTATATGTGTTGGTTATTGGTCATTGTGTTGAATGAAATAATTATATTAATAATAGTTTATGAGACTTAAACAAATTTTATTGATCCACAAGGGAAATGGTTCCTTTTTTTTGTCTCATTTTTATGTTTGTGTGAGTAAATTAATCAGTAAATTAATTCCAAAATATTGGGAAGGATTTCTTATGTTTTCAATTGATTTACTTTTTGTTATCTTTTTAGTTTAATTATTAATACCATTAATATGTTTTTGTTGGTTATTGGTTATTGGTGTTGAATTATATAATTGCATTGATCATATTTCAATAGACTTATACTAACTTTATTCAACCACGAGGGAAATTGTTCCTTTTTTTTAATACTAGAGTTTAATATAAAATGTTTATGTTTGTGTGAGTAAATTAATTAGTAAATTAATTTCAAAATATTGGGTAGGATTTTTATGTTTTTCCTTTTTTAATCGCTTTATTCCCTTATAATGTTTTGATGATTTTGTGAGCGAATTAATTCGTAAATCAAGGGACAAATTGTAGAAATGGATGGAATTATCAATCAATCAATCAATGTTTATTTATACAGCCCCAAATCACAAATGTCTCAAAGGACTGCACAAATCATTACGACTACAACATCCTCGGAAGAACCCACACAAGGGCAAGGAAAACTCACACCCAGTGGGCAGGGAGAATTCACATTCAGTGGGACGCCAGCGACAATGCTGACTATGAGAAACCTTGGAGAGGACCTCAGATGTGGGCAACCCCCATTAAAACATATTGGATGTCATCTTAGAAGAGCATTCCTGAGCTTCCAGTGAGACGACTATCGTGTCTTTCCCACTCGCTGCCACTAGGAGGCGTATTTGCTGACATAATAGGTTGATTGGCAACACTAAATGGTCCCTAGTGTGTGAAGGTGAGTGTGATTGTTGTCTGTCAATCTGTGTTGGCACTGCGATGAGGTGGCGACTTGTCCAGGGTGTACCCCTCCTTCCACCCGAAAGCAGCTGAGATAGGCTCCAGCAACCCCGGCGACTTAAAAGGGGCAAGAGGTAGAATATGGATGGATGGATGACTTCCCATCACTCCTTTGCCTAATAGCCAATATATGAGTCAGTATGTTTTGAGTAAAGTCACATTTTTTTGCATTGCGAAAAAATGGAGGCACACCACCAGCAGAAATCATTAAAAAACCAAACTCATTTGACAGTAAAAAGTCGTAGTCACAATACTTATTTTGAGTTTGTTGCTGTTTTCCTGTGTGTAGTGTTTTTAGTTTTTGTCTTGCGCTCCTATTTTGTTGGCTTTTTCTTTTTTGGGGTATTTTCCTGTTGCGGTTTCATGTCTTCCTTTGAGGGATTTATCCCGCATCTACTTTGTTTTAGCAAGTTGATTTTATCCTTCTTTGTGGGGACATTGTTGATTGTCATGTCATGTTTGGATGTACTTTGTGGACACCGTCTTTGCTCCACAGTAAGTGTTTGCTGTTGTCTAGCAGTCTGTCTTTGTTTACTTTGTAGCCAGTTCAGTTTAAGTTTCGTTCTGCATAAGCCTTCCCTAAGCTTCAATGCCTTTTCTTAAAGGGGAACATTATCACAATTTCTGAAGGGTTAATACCAATAAAAATCAGTTCCCAGTGGCTTATTTAATTTTTCAAAGTTTTTCTCAAAATGTTACCCATCACGCAATATCCCGAAAAACGGCTTCAAAGTGCCTGATTTTCACCATCGATATCTCCACCCGTCCATTATCCTGTGACGTCACAGCGTGAAACCAGCAGAAACAAACATGGCGGATAGCACAGAAAGATATCGCGATAGTAGCTCGGATTCAGACTCGGATTTCAGCGGCGTAAGCGATTCAACAGATTACGCATGTATTGAAACGGATGGTTGGAGTGTGGAGGCAGGTAGCGAAAACGAAATTGAAGAAGAAACTGAAGCTACTGAGCCATATCGCTTTGAACCATATACAAGCGAAACCGACGAAAACGACACGACAGACAGCGACACGGGAGAAAGCAAGGACGAATTGGGCGATCGCCTTCTAACCAACGATGTGTATGTGTTTGTTTGGCATTAAATGTGTGTCATGAGATATAAATTGAATTAAGAGGACTTAAAGGAAACTAAATAAGCTCAAATATAGCTACAAATGAGGCCTAATGATGCAATATGTACATACAGCTAGCCTAAATAGCATGTTAGGATCGATTAGCTTGCAGTCATGCTTTGACCAAATATGTCTGATTAGCACACTCCACATAAGTCAATAACATCAACAAAACTCACCTTTGTGAGTTATAAGTTTGGTGGACAAAATGAGACGGAAAAAGAAGTGGCATAAATCACGTTTTAGCAAAGATATCCAGCGGGTTTACCTCGCTTATCTGCGGGAATAGACTGCCGTCATCGCTTGAAAAAGTCCCTGAATAGCTCACGCACTCCAGCAGATTCAGTGGTGGTCTATTTTCCAATATAGCAGATTTCTTTGACTTTATCGTTGGAAATGCATCTGCTGTGAGTGTCGCAGGATATCCACACATTCTTGCCATCTCTGTCGTAGCATAGCTGTCGTCGGTAAAGTGTGCAGAACAAACGAGGGACTTTCGCATCTTTTGACCACTGTTGCAACTTGAATCCGTCTCTGTTCGTGTTGTTACACCCTCCGACAACACACCGACGAGCCATGATGTCTCCAAGGTACCGGAAAACAGTCGAAAAAACGGAAAATAACGGAGCTGATTTGACTTGGTGCGTGTAATGAGATTGAAAAAATGGCGGATCGCTTCACGTTGTGACGTCACGGGTGAAAGGTCATCGCTCCGACAGGCTATCAATTGAAAGGCGTTTAAATCGTCACCTTTTGTTTATTTTTGGTCTAAGCATAAGACACCTTTTTACCTGCACACTGCCTCCCTCTAAATATAGCTTCCTGCTGCCACCTACTGATATGGACAAGTATTACACGGTTACTCTGCCGAGCTCCAGACAACACCGACACTGAACAACAACACATCATTTGCAGACTATAGGTACTGGTTTTTAAAAAATATTTTCAACCCAAATAGGTGAAATTACATAATCTCCCACGGCAAACCAGACTGTATCTCACGGCGCACTCGTGGTTGAAGAACACTGATATAATTCACCAAAAATGGTTCCATGCTCACACTGCAGTCCTTTCCAATACGCAGATACGACTGCGAGGAAATCTGGCAACAGTTTGAGGAGGCGGTGGTGCAGCAGGCGTCTTGCGGCGTGGCCGTCGAGGACTACCGCCACATGTTCCAAGCCATGCCGCAAACGTGGGCCTGTGACCGGGTATGGCGGACCGTTTCCTGCAAGTAACTCTTCATTCTGAAGGAATCCCACCTCCCATTGCTTTTAATCAGTTCCTTTTCTGGAGCAAGACTCGGGCGCTCATACACGACTACGCAGCTGTGGTGCGTGGCTTTTGGACCCTGGAGGACACGCTGGTTGGTTACATGTTCAACGATCTCATCTGGTGCGGTCAGCAGGAAGACGCAGGTATACCACTTCCTGTCTGATCTGTTTGGGTACGGCGATGTCATCGTCATTGTTTCCCGCACAGATTTTGATTTCGGCTCCTGTCCCCAGTGGTCGGCCTGTTTGGATCACCCTGTGCACTCTCTGTGGAGGCAAGCTTCAAAGGACGTGAGTACTCTACCCGCGATATGAACGCTTCTAGAACATTCCATTGGGCTTCTTCTTTCTAAAGTTTGCAGAAACAGCATGTGGGAACATCACCGTCTTACTCAATGGATCCATTGACGACGCCTTCAATAAAAACAGGTACAATGTGGGAAATGGATAACGTCAAAACATTGCGATTGTTTCTGATTGATTTGTTTTTTCCAAATATTGTAGTATGTTTGGAAGTGTGGAGCTGGACGGTCTGAATCCACACAGGGTGAACTATGTCAACGTCAAAGTGGTGACCAACCTGGATGGCCCGTTCATGTGAGGATGCTAACCTTGAAAGCTTCAATATTGTAGTACTTGTTTCAAATCCTCTCAAAATCAGACTTTTAGTTGCTTAAGAAACGCGACTTTTACTCCGCTCCATTTATTTACTTGCAGCTCGCTACTCGCTGCTATGGTGCTGTTGCGTTATTGTGGCTCAATTAGCCTTAATTGTTTTTATTTTAATGCATTATTACTTAATATATTTTAATATAATATTATATTAATAGTACAATTTTTAAAATAATATATGTTTCCCCTTTTAGAGTACTAAAGTATTTCTGATTCTGAAAAATTATTGTTTTAGTTGCTTAAGAGATATTCCTGGCTCTGAATTTGTTCATTGCTATTCTTATGTTTTTGTGCATTACTTGTTGTCGTCATCATTAAACGAACAGGTTACTCATCAGTTACTCAGTACTTGAGTAGTTTTTTCACAACATACTTTTTACTTTTACTCAAGTAAATATGTGGGTGACTACTCCTTATTTTTACTTGAGTAATACATCTCTAAAGTAACAGTACTCTTACTTGGGTACAATTTCTGGCTACTCTACCCACCTCTGTATATATAGTATACATTATACATACATATATATATATATATATATATATATATATATGTATATATATATATATATATATATTTATATATATATATATATATATATATATATATAGAGAGAGAGAGAGAGAGAGAGAGAGAGAGAGAGAGAGAGAGAGAGAGAGAGAGAGAGCGAGCGAGAGTACGGCTTGATGAACCCCTAAATGATTGGTCAAAAGCCCCCCATGTGACTACAGGGCACCATGTTTACTCCCAAATTTGAAAGCAAGTGGGCCATTCTGTCTTTATACACGACTCTCTGCAGGTGTGTTGCTACCATAACACATTTTGAGGAAAGAGATGTTTTCCTTCTTCAAAAGTTCAAAGACCCTCATTGTTTTTCATCCATAGAGAATCCTGTCATCAGGGTTCTGTTGTGGACCTGATCCACATCCTCCAATCCAGAGGTTTCCGCTGGACCTGCTCAGACAACGACCAGTAAGAGACATGTCACCGTGGAAGACACATGAGTGGGGTCTAACGTGACATCGTCTGTGTCTGCAGGATCCTGATGATCCTGCAGTGCGTCCAGAACCCAGAACATCCGTCCTGCAGGACATGTGCAGACAGCCTGTCACACGGAAAGACCGCGTTCACAGGGAACTAAGGACAACGTTTCTTTCATTATCGGAACCACATGTCTCCGATAAAGACTGCATACCTCTTTTCTTTGTTGCTGGGATGTCATCACCACTTTGATGGTTTATGCAAAAACTGACCAATTTCCAAAAAGCTCAAATCACATTTAATGCTTAATTTTGTACTTTTTAACCTTATAATCACGTTTTGAGGTAGCATTTCAGCTAATTTTATACATATTAACCTAATAATCACACATTGTGTTGCTTGGCGCTATCTTAAATGTATGCTAGCTGTTTCCCTGTTAGCATGCTAACATTAGCATGCTGACATTGGAAGCTAGCTTTTTAGGTACATTTTCACCTAATAATTATGGATTTTAATATATGGTGCCATCTTAGAAGCAGCACAAACAAATATATCATGTTTTCATCAACTTTTATCAGCATTTTTCAACATTTTACTTAGCCATTGATGGTTTTGTTGTATATGGAGAGAATGTATGTATATATATATATATATATATATATATATATATATATATATATATATATATACACACATATGTACATACATATATAGGGCTGCGAATCTTTGGGTGTCCCACAATTCGATTCAATAGCGATTCTTTGGGTCGCGATTCGATTATATATCGATTTTTTTCGATTCAACGCGATTTTCGATTCAAAAACGATATTTTTCCGATTCAAAACGATTCTGTATTCATTCAATACATAGGATTTCAGCAGGATCTACCCCAGTCTGCTGACATGCTAGCAGAGTAGTAGATTTTTGTAAAAAGCTTTTATAAATGTAAAGGACAATGTTTTATCGACTGATTTCAAGAATGTAAATTTTTTTAACTATTAAACGAACCAAAAATATGACTTATTTTATCTTTGTGAAAACATTGGACACAGTGTGTTGTCAAGCTTATGAGATGCGATGCAAGTGTAAGCCACTGTGAGACTATTGTTCTTTTTTTATTTTTATAAATGTCTAATGATAATGTCAATGATGGATTTTTAATCACTGCTATGCTGAAATTATAACTAATATTGATACTGTTTTTGATCATATTAATTTTTGTTTCACTACTTTTGGTTTGTTCTGTGTCGTGTTTGTGTCTCCTTTCAATTGCTCTGTTTATTGCAGTTGGAATTGGAATGCATTGTTATGGTATTGCTGTGTATTGGTTTGTGGGATTGATAAAAAAAAAAGAAAAAATTACAAAGTTTAAAAAAAAAAATCGATTTAAAAAAAAATGAGAATCGATTCTGAATTGCAGAGAAGCTTTTGTATTGGCGTGACAGGTGTGCATTACTGACCAACTAAAAGGCTTTTAACATAATGTTCAGAGGCGGCTCCACCCACAAAATTGACATTAAGTCAAAACCCAAAAAATATTTGCAACCATAAAAAATTTTTGCGACAAAAACCTTTTTTGTATGAAAAGCTTTTTTTTGGTTGAAAATCCATTATTTTTGTTTGCAAATCTTTTTTCAGTTTTTTTTTTTCAGGTTCTGTTCGTACATTCTCTGGTTGCAAATCGATTTTTTGCTCGATTGCAGAACAATATTGATCAAAAAGTTTGTACAGAACAATACTTGACTGTAATTTCAACAACAACAAAAAAAATATATATATGGTTTGATTACATTGACTTGTTTATCTTATCTTTAAAAAAAAATTCTAATAATTATAAATTAAAAATGTATTCAAAAAAAAGATTACTTGTAAAAAAAAAAGTAAAAATGTTTTTTTATATATATTTGTGTACATATATACATACGTATATATTGGGAAAAAATATATAATATATATATATATATATATGTATATATATATATTTTTTGCGTTTTCATTATTTTTATTACATCCATCCATCCATCATCTTCCGCTTATCCGAGGTCGGGTCGCGGGGGCAGCAGCCTAAACAGGGAAGCCCAGATTTCCCTCTCCCCAGCCACCTCATCCAGCTCCACCCGGTCGATCCTGAGGTGTTCCCAGGCCAGCCGGGAGACTTAGTCTTCGCAACGTGTTCTGGGGGGGCATCCTGACCAGATGCCCGAACCACCACATCTGGCTCCTCCCTATGCGGAGGAGCAGCGGCTTTTGGTCACAACCCAAAGCGCCTGACCATTGGTGAGGATAGGGACCTAGATCAACAGGTAAATTGAGAGTTTTGCCTTCCGGCTCAGCTCCTTTTTCACCACGACAGATCGATACATCGATGCATCACTGCAGAGGCCGCACCGATCCAACCTTCCTTCACTCGTGAACAAAATCCTGAGGATCTCCTTCACTTGGGGCAAAATCTACGTCCCCAACCCAAAAAACTATTCTGTGACCAACACATTCGGAATTTCTCAGTGCATCCACAAAGTTAGAATGAGGTGGATTGTTGGTCCTTGGCACAGGTCTATGCTTTGCCACTTTTTCTATGCAAAAGTACATTTGGAACGACTGTCTACCAGTAAAAAAGTGTCCCTACAGAAACAAATCTAACATCTGCCTCACTTGTTTGCCTTACTTTTTGGAAAAGGCACTCAAACACTGCCCGAAGGACAGCTTTGTAGAAAAAACAAAAAAAGAGGCTTTGCTACACGGCCTAAAATAAAGCGCCGCCAATTCTTCAAGGGGAACATTATCACCAGACCTATGTAAGCGTCGACTTATACCTTGATGGTGCAGAAAAAAGACCATATCTTTTTTTAACCGATTTCCGAACTCTAAATGGGTGAATTTGGCGATTTAAACGCCTTTCAATTATTCGCCTGTCGGAGCAATGACCTTTCACCCGTGACGTCACAATGGGAAACCATCCACCATTTTCTCAAACACATTACACACACCAAGTCAAATCAGCTCTGTTATTTTCCGTTTTTTCGACTGTTTTCCGGTACCTTGGAGACATCATGCCTCGTCGGTGTGTTGTCGGAGGGTGTAACAACACGAACAGAGACGGATTCAAGTTGCACCAGTGGCCAAAAGATGCGAAATTCCCTCGTTTGTTCTGCACACTTTACCGACGACAGCTATGCTACGACAGAGATGGCAAGAATGTGTGGATATCCTGCGGCACTCAAAGCAGATGCATTTCCAACAATAAAGTCGACGAAATCACAAAGGTGAGTTTTGTTGATGTTATTGACTTATGTGCTAATCAGACATATTTGGTCACGGCATGACAGCAAGCTAATCGATGCAAACATGCTATTTAGGCTAGCTGTATGTACATATTGCATCATTATGCCTCATTTGTAGCTATATTTGCATCCAGCCTTTCCCTCCCCCCTACATTTGATGCAAAACAAACACATACCAATCGTTGGTTAGAAGGCGATCGCCGAATTCGTCCGCACTTCCTCCCCTGCCGCTGTCTGTCGTGATATGGCTCAAAAGCTTCTGTTTCTTCTTTAATTTCGTTTTCGCTACCTGCCTCCACACTCCAACCATCCGTTTCAATACATGCGTGATTTGTTGAATCGCTTATGGTACTGAAATCTGAGCTAATATCGCTATACCTTTCTGTGCTATCCGCCATGTTTGTTTCTGTGTGATCACGCTGTGATGTCACAGCAGGCACGTGCACACATAGGGCCCTATGGGTGCTTGAGCCCCTGCCCTTTCTTGCCTCGTCTTAAAAAGTGCCCTTTGCCTGTGTGTGTGTTTTTTGTTTTGCTTTTTTTTCTTTAAACAACATTAATAAAATCCTGTCAGGGATGTAAAAAAACAAAACAAAACAAAAAAACAGCGGTACAAAAACTCCACGTTTTCTTGTAATACCGGGTTGTTTGAGACTGCGCTTCCGCCAGAGAGAGAGAGAGAGAGAGAGGGCGAGTGAGTGAGTGAGTGAGAGAGAGAGAGAGAGAGAGAGAGAGGAGAGAGAGCCAACTGCGGCCTGAGGAGACGTGACAGTGGAGCAACTTGAACCTGTGAGTTATGGTCTAGTCGCCGTCCACTTATTCAGCATCTAATATGGGTAATATTTCAGAAAAACGCTGTATTATTCTATTATTCACTGTGTCAGCTTCTGTTTTTGCCGGACGTCGGAGCACAGCGCATCAATTGAGCACGGCACATCTATTCCGCACAGAGCAGAGCGGATCGTGCGGGACAGGAAGTAGTGTAAAAAATACAAAATAAAACACCGGGTTATATTCAAAATAAAATGCACTGTGTTTATGGCGGATCACATTTCTCTCACAGTAGAGGCTTAGATATAAGGTTGTATTGCGTTTCAGTTGTTTAGTCTGAGCATTAGGTGAGAAAGACCATAAGTTACAACTTGATGGTGTTTTCATCAAGTTAAGGGAAGAAGGACAGATTTTCACATTGAAGTTTTTTCTATTTGGGTATTTATTTTATTTTTATTTTTTTGAAGTTCATGTTGCACCGTTCAATATTAAAGTGCTTATCTTTAACAATAAATAGCCTAATAATAAACCAGTGTTTTGTTGCTTTTCATGTCTTCCAAGCCTATGATAATGTGAATTAACTCATTATGACAATAATTTGTTGACACAAAAGAAATGGCGATCACTTTTACCTACAAAGGACACACAACTAAGTAGTTAGCTTCCTACTAGCAAATTTAATTTTACATTAATTTCCATATTGTGTAAAAGACCAAAAAAACATTTCCTGCCCTTTTCTGACTTTGAGCCCCTGCCCCTCTATAATCATGTGCACGTCCCTGGCTAGCTGTATGTACATATTGCATCATTATGCCTCATTTGTAGCTATATTTGCATCCAGCCTTTCCCTCCACCCACATTTAATGCCAAACAAACACATACCAATCGTTGGTTAGAAGGCGATCGCCAAATTAGTCTGCGCTTCCTCCCGTGCCGCTGTCTGTCGTGATATGACTCAAAAGCTTCTGTTTCTTCTTTAATTTCGTTTTCGGTACCTGCCTCCACACTCCAACCATCCGTTTCAATACATGCGTAATCTGTTCAATCGCTTACGGCACGGCGCTGAAATCCGAGTCTGAATCCGAGCTAATATCGCTATACCTTTCTGTGCTATCCGCCACGTTTGTTTCTGTGTGTCACAGGATAATGGACGGGTGGATATACTGACGGTTAAATCGGGCACATGGTTCTCGCCCGGAAAAGGGTGGAGTGCCATCTCCGGGTTGGGGAGGAGATCCTGCCCCAAGTGGAGGAGTTCAAGTACCTAGGAGTCTTGTTCACGAGTGGGGGAAGAGTGGATCGTGAGATCGACAGGCGGATCGGTGCGGCGTCTTCAGTAATGCGGACGTTGTATCGATCCGTTGTGGTGAAGAAGGAGCTGAGCCGGAAGGCAAAGCTCTCAATTTACCGGTCGATCTACGTTCCCATCCTCACCTATGGTCATGAGCTTTGGGTCATGACCGAAAGGATAAGATCACGGGTACAAGCGGCCGAAATGAGTTTCCTCCGCCGGGTGGCGGGGCTCTCCCTTAGAGATAGGGTGAGAAGCTCTGCCATCCGGGAGGAGCTCAACGTAAAGCCGCTGCTCCTCCACATGGAGAGGAGCCAGATGAGGTGGTTCGGGCATCTGGTCAGGATGCCACCCGAACGCCTCCCTAGGGGTGTGTTTAGGGCACGTCCAGCTGGTAGGAGGCCACGGGGAAGACCCAGGACACGTTGGGAAGACTATGTCTCCCGGCTGGCCTGGGAACGCCTCGGGATCCCCCGGGAAGAGCTAGACGAAGTGGCTGGGGAGAGGGAAGTCTGGGCTTCCCTGCTTAGGCTGCTGCCCCCGCAACCCGACCTCGGATAAGCGGAAGATGATGGATGGATGGATGGATAAATCGGGCACTTTGAAGCCGTTTTTCGGGATATTGCGTGATAGGTAAAATTTTGAGAAAAACTTCGAGGAAAAAAAAAAGCCACTGGGAAGTGATTTTTATTGGTTTAAACCCTTCAGAAATTGTGATAATGTTCCCCTTTCAAACTTCTACAGACGATACAGGAGGTATGTGAGGTCCTAGCGCGAGGTGAACTTTCAAGTGGAACCAATTCACACCGATCCTTATGCAAATACTTTTCTTTTTATTGCCGGTTAGCGGCTTGGCGTGTTTCCCCCCCGCCCCGTCTTCATTCTCTTAGCGTCCTGTAAGCGTGCGACACCCGTGACTCATCTCGTCTCAGAAGAGAAGATTGTGAAAGGTGACAAGCTAATGTGTGATTTTCCCACCGTAGACACCAGAGAACGCCATGCCGCTGTGCTCTTCAACGGGGAGGAACACTCTGTTCAGAACGGCCCGCCACCTTTTCAACACATCCGGGAAGACACACACACACACACACATTGTGTAATTCACACAAGTGCAGGTGCGCTATAAGAAATTAGCATTTGTGTTATGCTCTTTTTTCCTGTACATTTTCCTGATTGTATTTTATTTCAATATGATGATGTCTTCCTTAACAACATTATTCTACTTCATTTAGCCCATCAATGTTATGTGATCTAATATTATTTGTGTTTATGTCGGCAGGACAGTCCACCAAGTTCAATTCTTTGGGTTGTTTCATACTTGATGCTGGTTCTGATTCTGATCATTATTTTTTTATTTAACCGTAATTACCATCACATACGTTTTTTTCACACCATTGTGTTCATTATTGAAACGCATAGGTCTAGCTTTAAACTATTTATTTGTATTTTTTTCATTTTTACTACATTTATTTGCATTTTTATATTAGATCTTATTTAATTTAGATATTTTATTTTATCTCACTTGCTTATTTAATGAAAGTAATTTTAATTTATTGTATGTCACTATTATAAATGTCCAAAAGTAATACATTTATAAATTCATAAATTAATAGAAAATGGATGGATGGAATTTATATTTTACTAAATTTACCTTCCATCCATCCATTTTCTACCACTTATTCCCTTTTGGGGTAACGGGGGGCGCTGGCACCTATCTCAGCTACAATCGGGCGGAAGGCGGGGTACACCCTGGACAAGTCGCCGGGGTTGCTGGAGCCTATCTCAGCTGCTTTCGGGTGGAAGGAGGGGTACACCCTGGACAAGTCGCCACCTCATCGCAGGGCCAACACAGATAGACAGACAACATTCACACTCACATTCACACAATAGGGCCAATTAAGTGTTGCCAATCAACCTATCCCCAGGTGCATGTCTTTGGAAGTGGGAGGAAGCCGGAGTACCCGGAGGGAACCCACGCATTCACGGGGAGAACATGCAAACTCCACACAGAAAGATCCCGAGCCTGGATTTGAACCCAGGACTATTTACCTTGGATAATTTTTATTTCATTTTATTTGATTTTATTTAATGTATTAATATTGCATGGATTAAATAATGAATACTTTATTAAATGTTACTTTACATAATTTACCTTGCATCCTTTTTATATCACCTGCGTATTGATTTTAACCGTTTTTTTATTTTAAATTAATTTTGTCACAACTGTCATATTTGTTGATATTACAATAAATAGTCGATCAATCGAAGTATTAATGTATATTTTACTAAATTTATTTAGCTTAATTTTTATTTCACTTTGTTATTTGGTTTATTTTTCATTTCATTTACATGTTTATTTAATTTAATGTATTGTAGTTATCTTTGTCACTACAATAATGTACAAAAGTAATACATTAATAAATTAATAAATCCATTTATATATTACTAAAATGACCTTGCATCGTTTTTATTTCACTTTATTTGATTTGATTTAATTTATTTTATTTTAACTACTTATGTCACTATTACAGTATGTATTACTATTGCATAGATTAAATAATGAATACTTTATCAAATTTTACTTTACATCATTTGCCTTGCGTCCTTTTGATATTACTTGCGTATGGATTTTAATATCTTTTTTGGTTTTCAATTATTTTTGTCACAACTGTAATATTTATAAAAATTAAAATAAATAGTTAATCAATCAAAGTATTAATGTATATTTTACAAAATTAATTCTGCATAATTTTTATTTCATTTTGTTATTTTATGTTATTTATTATTTCACTTACGTGTTTGATTTTATTTATTTTAATTGATTGTATTCTAGTTAAATTTGTCACAATAATAATGTCCAAAAGTAATACATCAATAAATTAATAAATAAATTAATATCTTACAGAATTGGCCTTGCATCATTTTTATTTCAATTTCTTATTTGATTTGAGTTAATTTAGTTTATTTTAACTACTTATGTCACTATTAGAGTATGTATTACTATTGCATAGAATAAATAATGAATACGTTATTAAATTTTCCTTTACATCATTTACATTGCATTCTTTTGATATCACTTGCGTATTGATTTTAATTTTTTTTTTTTTTTTGGGTTTTCAAATAATTTTGTCACAACTGTCATATTTATTACTATTGCAATAAATAGTTAATAAATCAAAGTATGAATGTATATTTTACTAAATTTACTTTGCATCGTTTTTATTTCACTTTTTTATTTTGTATGTTTTTTTTATTTCACTTACGTGTTTGATTTAATTTATTGTATTCTCGATACCATTGTCACTATAATAATTTCCCAAAGTGATACATTTATTAAAATAATAAATTATAAGAAAATGGATGGATGGCATTTTGTATTTTACTGAAATTTACCTTACATCTTTTTTATTTCACTTTCTTAGTTGATTTGATTTAATTTATTTCATTTTAACTACTTATGTCACTATTACAGTCTGTATTACTGTTCATATATTATTAATGAATAGTTTATTAAATTTTACTTTCCATCATTTACGTTGCATCCTTTTCATATCACTTGCGTACTGATTTTAATTATTTTTTTATTTTCATTTTTAGTTTTGTTACAACTGTCATATTTAGTAATATTACAATAAATAGTTAATCAAAGTATTAATATATATTTTACTAAATTTATTTTGCATCATTTTTATTTCACTTTGTTATTTTGTACGTTTTTTATCTATTTCACTTACATATTTGATTTAATTGATTTTAATTTATTTTACTCTAGTTACTTTTGTCATTATAATAATGTCCAAAAGTAATAAAATAAAATAAAATAAAATAAATAAATACATAAAAGTAATAAAGTATTAAATACAAAATAATAAATTAATTTATACTTTACTAAATTTACCTTGTATCATTTTCATTTCACGATTTTATTTGATTTGATTTTATTTATTTTAAATGTAATTCCTTTTAACTACTTGTGTCACTACCACAATATGTATTACCATTACATTGATAAATTAACTAATAATTCAGACATAATACCATTTATTTTAATTGATTTTATTTTACTTACCTTTTTCACTATTATAATGTCCAAAAGTAATACATTTATAAATTAATAGAAAATTTATATTTTACTAAATTTACCTTGCATACTTTTTATAACACTTGCATATTTACTTGTAATAATTTTTATTATTTTCAATTAATTATGTCACAACTGTAATATTTATTTATATCCCATTATTAATTAAGTGATTAATTAATTAATTAAAGTATTTCTTTATATTTTCCTCCATTTACCTTGCATCATTTTTCTCTATTTTTGGAATTATTTATTCATGAATATATTTAAATATATTTATACATCATTACCTTGACCTTACTACATTTATTAATTTTACTTCCTTTTATCTATGGATAATCTACACATAGATTTATCTTATTTAGTCAGCATAAATATAATATACATACATACATACATATATGTGTATATATATATACATACTTATATATATATATATATATATATATGTGTGTGTGTATATATATATATACATACATGTATATATACATATATATATATATATATTCATACATATATACATACCTACATATATTTATATACATACATACATACAAACATATATATACATACATACATATGTACATGTATGTATGTACGTATGTATGGATATATGAATGTATGTATATATGTATATACATACATATATATTTACATATATACACATACACATATATACACATACATATACACATACACAAACATATATATATATATATACACATACATACATTATGTATGTGTATATATATATATATATATATATACACATACATACATTATGTATGTATATATATATATATATATATATATATATATATATATATATATATATATATACACATACATACATGTATGTATGTATAATATACTAAAAAATTATTACAATTATAGTAGAATAGTACGCTTTCCTTCCGACGTTTTGCTTAAAACAAAACTAGAGTGTTGAGTTTCTCTCTTAGTCATCGCCTCTACCATAAACAGACGTTTATTACCGCTTGTTGATCAGCTGTTTGTACTTTCCTTTCAGAAAAAAAAAGTGTGTCAAGTCGGGGAGGAAATCCTCAGTATAAAAAGCCAGGAGGCGGCGGTGTCAGCTGCACGTGAGGAAGGACTAGACGAGAACAACATGGTGAGTTTATTCTTGATTGTGCAGTGCAGAATCTACTGTATCTGTTCATGTCACTTCTTCTCCTGAGCCGCTGCACACAAAAGGGTGAGGGTGTGCCAAAGCATGCAACTCCAATGTTTTGTCCGCGCTATTATTTTTCTGACAAACTCCCCACACGGCCGCGCTGTTTTTAAATCAAATGGCTTGAAATTTCTCATACAGCTCACCGCACTCCACCCGGAGCTTGAGGGTGTTTTACCGAATTACATTCAAATTTGGTACACACTTTTTGGGGGCGGACAAGCATGTGTGTGTCAAATCAGAGCGAGGTTAGTCATCATGCAAATTGGCTTTGCACATAATTAATCGGCTTAGGGTGAATTATTCATTTTTAATTTTACTTTAATCTGGCAGCTCCTAAGTGACAATATACGATATTAATGTACAAAACCCAAAACCAGTGAAGTTGGCACATTGTGTAAATTGTAAATAAAAACAGAAAATAATGATTTGCAAATCCTTTTCAACTTATTTTCAATTGAATAGACTGCAAAGACAAGATATTTAATGTTCAAAATGAGAAACTTAATTTAGTTTTTTGCAAATAATCATTAACTTAGAATTTAACGGCAGCAACACATTGGCATTTTTACCAGTGTGTTATATGATCTTTCCTTTTAACAACACTCAGTAAATGTTTGGGAACTGAGGAGACCATTCTTTTAAGCTTTGCAGGTTCAATTCTTTCCCATTCTTGCTTGATGTACAGCTTAAGTTGTTCAACAGTCTGTGGTCTACGTTGTCGTATTTTAGACCTCATAATGCGCTACACATTTTTAATGGAAGACAGGTCTGCACTACAGGCAGGCCATTCTAGTACCCGCACTCTTTTACTATGGAGCCACGCTGTTGTAACACATGGCTTGGCATTGTCTTGCTTAAATAAGCAGGGGCGTCCATGAAAACGTTGCTTGGATGGCAATATATGTTGCTCCAAAACCTGTATGTACCTTTCAGCATTAATGATGCCTTCACAGGTGTGTAAGTTACCCATGCCTTGGGCACTAATTCACCCCCATACCCTCACAGATGCTGGCTTTTGAACTTTACACCTAAAACAATCCGGATGGTTCTTTTCCTCTTAGGTCCTGAGGACACAACGTCCACAGTTTCCAAAAACAATATTAAATGTGGACTCGTCAGACCATAGAACACCTTTCTACTTTGCATCAGTCCATCTAAGAAGAGTTCAAGCCGACGGAAGCCTGCGGCGTTTCTGGGTGTTGTTGATAAATGGTTTTCGCTTTGCATAGTAGAGTTTTAACTTGCACTTACAGATGTTGCGACCAACTGTAGTTACTGCCAGTTCTTTTCTAAAGTGTTCCTGAGCCCATGTGGTGATATCATTTACACAATGATTCTTTTTGATACCTGAGGGATCAAAGGTCCGTAATATGGGGGCGGTATAGCTCGGTTGGTAGAGTGGCCGTTTCAGCAACTTTGAAGGTTCCAGGTTCGATCCCCGCTTCTGCCATCCCAGTCACTGCCGCTGTGTCCTCAGGGAAGACACTTTACCCACCTGCTCCCAGTGCTACCCACACTGGTTTAAATGTAACTTAGATATTGGGTTTCCCTATGTAAAAGCGCTATATAACTATAATTCACTTCACTTCACTTCAATGTCATTGCTTACGTGCGATGATTTTTCCAGATTCTCTGAACCTTTTGATGATATTACAGACCGTAGATGTTGAAATCTCAAAATTACTTGCAATAACTTGTTGAGAAATGTTGTTCTTAAACAATTTGCTCACACATTTGTTCACAAAGTTGTGACCCTCGCCCCATCCGTGTTTCATGGAAGCTGCTTTTATGCCCAATCATGGCACCCACCTGTTCCCAAGTAGCCTTTTGACCTGTGGGATGTTCCAAATAAGTGTTTGATGAGCATTCCTGAACTTTCTCTGTCTTTTTTGCCACTTGTGCCAGCTTTTTTTGAAACAGATCACATTCCAAATAAGCATTTATTTGCAAAAAATAACAAAGTTTTCCCCTTCGAACGTTAAGCATCTTGTCTTCAGAGTCTATTCAATTGAATATAGGTTGAAAAGGATTTGCAAATCATTGTGTTCTGTTTTTATTTACCATGAACACAAGGTGCCAACTTCACTGGTTCTGGGGTTTGTACAATGTGTTGATGACGCAACACTGTTCTTACTGGAAAGCGCCTCAAACAGAACTTCCAAGAGTGTGTAAAAGGAAGTAACGTACAACGATCCCTTTGCATAATGTTCACGTTTTAACAGTTCTCCTTTTTTTTTTTTTGACAATTCATTTTAGAGCGGAGCGGCCGGCACAGACAGCAGCAGTATGCAAGCCCACATATTCATTTTGGAGAGGCAACGACAGGAGGTGATTTGATGATGTATTTCTTTGTATGCCGTGTTTTTTATACTGGAAGGACTCATGCTAGCACTTTATCAACGTTTGGTAGCACAAGTTGGCACTTCAAATATTATTATGAGGTCATATTATATCTTCTTGTTTCTCTCAGCTCCTGACTATCAATGAGAGGTGGGCTAAGGAGTACAGGACCATGATGGCCCACTACCAGAACAAGGTACACGCAAGTCACATGACCCTTTTAGTCACTTCAACCGAACCTTTCATAAGCGATGGGAACATTTTATGCCATTTAGTTTTTTATTTTCAAGCCTTGTATTTGTCCACCAGATGGCGCTATTATTTCCCATTCAAAGCATGCACCAAAAATGTTTCTACTTTTTACTGCTTTCTGTAAGGGTGCCGCTACTGAAATGAATATGAAAATTTGGAATGGTTCATATTTCTTTTTTAATATGCTTTTTTTTTTTTTTTTTTTTAATATGTGTCTATAACTTTTATCAATTAAAAACGGTACAGTGTTAAAATCCTCTATAGTACAATTAATGTGTAATTCAGGTTGCAGTAACTGTACAATGACTCAAATAAAATGGAAAAAAATTGTGTTTATAATATTTTTACAGCACTTTTTTAAATACATTTTGCCCTGTTGCTTTATTGTGTCAAAAAAATAACAATGTGACTGCCAATTATCGTCTCACCATGGGGCCAAAAAAATACTAATACCAACAATACTACTACTACTACTAATAATAATAACATTCCTTGAAATATGTTTTGATGAAATGATACGTGTTTTTTTGTTGTTGTTTTTTTAAAAACTGGTAGGGTTATGTAAGAAGATGTTGCTTTGAGCTTGTTTAAAATATATGATTCATATTTGAGAATGATAATGTCAAGTGTACTGAAATAACAATAATATTTACAATATTGTTAACAATAACAACAATAATGATGACAATATTCCTTGAAATATGTTTTATTGAAATGATTTGTGTTTCTTTTCAATCATCTGAGACATGTTCAATTTAAATTGTCAAACGGTATAATTTATGTTTGAAAATAATAATAATAATTATAGTAATAATAATCATTAAAATATTTTATTGAAATGATTTGTGTTTATTTTTAATCCAAAAATGGTTAACATTATGTAAGAAAATGTTCAATTTAAATTGTCAAACTATATAATTCATGTTTGAAATGTAAGAACATGTTGCTTTGAGCTTGCTTGAAATAAATTATTCATATTTGAGAATAACAACGTCAAGTGTATTGAAATAACAACAACAATCATAATAATAATAAAAATATTGGTAACAATAATAACAATAATGATGATTATATTACTTGAAATATGTTTTATTGAAATGATTTGTGTCCATTTTCAATGTAAAAAATTAGTAACGTCATGTAAGTACCTTTTTAAATTGTCAAACTACAGAATTCATGTTTAAAAATAATTGTTATTATAATAATAATAATTATTAAAATATTTTAGTGACATTATTTTTGTGTATTTTCAATCCAATAACTGGTAACATTAAGTAAGAAACATTTTCAATTCAAATAGTCAAACGATGGATTCATGTTTGAACGTATAATAATAATAATAATAATAATTGAAATATTTTTGAAATTATTGCTGTTTATTTTCAATTTAAACAACTGAGACATTTTGAATTTAAATTGTCAAACTATATAATTCATGTTTGAAAGTAATAATAATAATAATAATAATAATAACCCGCCTTCTGCCCGAATGCAGCTGAGATAGGCTTCTGCATTCCCCGCTACCCCAAAAGGGAAAAGCGGTAGGAAATGGATGGATGGATAATAATAATAATGATAATAATAATCATAATCATCATCATCATCATCAAAACAATGATAATTTGAATATTTTTTTGATTTATTGGTGTTTATTTTACATTTTAAAACACTGGTATCTTTATGCCAGACAATTTAGCCTTCAAACAAAAAAAAATAAAGAATAATATTTTAACATACTCATACTATAATAATAATATTAATAATAATAATAATAATAATAATGATGATGCTATGAAAATAATGACAATAATATTCCGTGTGCTATGTTTTATTCAAATGATTACCATGTTTTTGTCCAAAAAATAAAATAGTTATTTTTATTTAAATATTTTATATGATGTATTTATTGCAGTTCACTCTCAAACTGAACGTTTGAGTGTGAGATTTTGTTGAAAAAAAATTACATTATAGAGAATATAATGCTTTAAAATCTATGTTGACCTAATGACGATATGAAAATGAAGATAAGGAGGAACTACATTTCGTGGACATTCATTTTGTTGATATCACAATATTATGTATGACAATATTGTCATCGCAGTTGTTGGGAAAGTTGAATGTTTCAAAAAGATCATTATTGTCATTTGCTTTGTTTGTTGTTTTTAATAGCTTCAAAGTCTACAAGCTTCGTTACAAAACTGCAACAACGTTGGGCCAAAAACGGTTAAGACGGTCAAAGAATCAGAAAAGAGTCAGGTAAACACCGCAGGACTAGAAAATAAAACATAGTTATTTGTGAAGTTTGTCAATGAAAACGCCTTGTTTTGACTCATTTTAGGCCTCCAACTGTGACGTACAAGCTGAGCTGCAGAAAGCCAAGAGCAGAGCTGACCAGCTGCGGGTGCAGAACTGCACTCTGACCAGGAGAGGGCAGCACCAGCAAGAGGAGATCAACAGACTCAACAAGGTGAACACACAAGAACTACTAAGTCTTTGGCAGAACTAAAGCAACATTTTTAGCATTTTGACTTATGAAAAACAATGTTTAGACAGGCTTTATGATCTATCTTATACAGAACTGCACTATTCAATGATATAATGTGAAAAAATGACATTTTAGTCAGCATCGGAACCGTTTATTTCAAATTTTTTTTTTTTTTTTTTAAAACTTCCAATTTATGTCTTTTTAAATGTTAAATCTAAAACTACTCAAAATATGTGTTGGCCCACCTTTGGCAGCCTTATTTCATTGTATTCATTGTAAAAAGTTCTAAATTTGAATAAAGATGACTAATTTGAGTTTAATAATAATAATAATTATTATTATTATTCTAATAAGAATAATAATAATTGTTTTTTTTTTAATGGTTGGTGTTTATTTTCAATTTCAAAAACTGAGACGTTTTCAATTTAAACTGTCAAACTGTGTAATTCATGTTTGAAAATAATAATAATTATAATAATAATCACTACAATATCAAATTTAAATGATTTGTGTTTATTTTCAATTTTAAACATTGGTGACATCGTTTAAGAACATTTTCTTTTTAAATTGATAAACTGCCGAATTCATGTTTGAAAATAATAATCCATCCGTCCATCCATCCATTTTTCTACCGCTTATTCCCTTTGTGGTCGCGGGGGGCGCTGGTGCCTATCTCAGCTACAATCGGGCGGAAGTTGGCGTACACCCTGGACAAGTCGCCACCTCATCGCAGTGGAAATAATAATAATTATGATAATAATAATCATTAAAGTGGGCTTCACGGTGGCAGAGGGGTTAGTGCGTCTGCCTCACAATACGAAGGTCCTGCAGTCCTGGGTTCAAATCCAGGCTAGGGATCTTTCTGTGTGGAGTTTGCATGTTCTCCCCGTGAATGCGTGGGTTCCCTCCGGGTACTCCGGCTTCCTCCCACTTCCAAAGACATGCACCTGGGGATAGGTTGATTGGCAACACTAAATTGGCCCTAGTGTGTGAATGTGAGTGTGAATGTTGTCTGTCTATCTGTGTTGGCCCTGCGATGAGATGGCGACTTGTCCAGGGTGTACCCCGCCTTCTGCCGGATTGTAGCTGAGATAGGCGCCAGCGCCCCCCGCGACCCCGAAAGGGAATTAGCGGTAGCAAATGGATGGATGGATGGATTTTATCGAAATTATTTGTGTTTATTTTCAAACTGGTAACATTATGCAAGAAACATGTTTCATTGGAATTGTTAAACTATAGAATTCATGTTTCAGAGTATAATTAATAATAATAATAATAACTATAATAGGGCTTCACGGTGGAAGAGTGGTTAGTGCGTCTGCCTCACAATACGAAGTTCTTGCAGTCCTGGGTTCAAATCCAGCCTCGGGATCTTTCTGTGTGGAGTTTGCATGTTCTCCCCGTGAATGCGTGGGTTCCCTCCGGGTACTCCGGCTTCCTCCCACTTCCAAAGACATGCACCTGGGGATAGGTTGATTGGCAACACTAAATTGGCCCTAGTGTGTGAATGTGAGTGTGAATGTTGTCTGTCTATCTGTGTTGGCCCTGCGATGAGGTGGTGGCGACTTGTCCAGGGTGTACCCTGCCTTCCGCCCGATTGTAGCTGAGATAGGCGCCAGCGCCCCCCGCGACCCCGAAAGGGAATAAGCGGTAGAAAATGGATGGATGGATGGATGTGGCGACTTGTCCGGGGCGTACACCGCCTTCCGCCCGAATTCATATTTGAAAGTATAAAGTACTGTGATGAGAGGGCGACTTGTCCAGGGTGTACACCGCCTTCCGCCCAATTGTAGCTGAGATAGGCACCAGCGCACCCCTGGGACCCCAAAGGGAATAAGCGGTAGAAAATAGATGGGTGGAATAATAATAATTATAATAATGCCCTGTGACGAGATGCGACTTGTCCAGGGTGTACGCCGCCTTCCGCCCGAATGCAGCTGAGACAGGCTCCAGCGACCCCAAAAGGGACAAGTGGTAGAAAAATGGATGAATAATTATAATAATAATAATCATTATAATATTTCATTGACATGATTTGTGTTTATTTTCAATCTAAAAATTGGTAAAACTTATGTAAGAACAATTTTCCATCTGAATCGTCAAACTATAGAATTCATGTTTGAAAGTATAAAGTACTGCGATGAGGTGGCGACTTGTCCAGGGTGTACCCCGCCTTCCGCCCGATTGTAGCTGAGATAGGCGCCAGCGCCCACCGCGACCCTAAAAGGAATAAGCGGTAGGAAATGGATGGATGGAAAAATAATAATTATAATAATGCCCTGTGGTGAGAGGTGACTTGTTCAGGGTGTACCCCGCCTTCCGCCCGAATGCAGCTGAGATAGGCTCCAGCGACCCCTAAAGGGACAAGCGGTAGAAAATGGATGAATAATAATAATAATAATAATCATTAAAATATTTTATTGAAATTATTTGTGTTTATTTTCAATCTAAAAACTGGTAACATTATGTAAGAAACATGTTTCATTTGATTTGTTAATAGAATTCATGTTTGAAAGTATAAAGTATGAAAAAAAAGTAAACATTTCTACTTTGTCGGCTCCTGCCAGGCTTTGGAGGAGAGGCTTCAGCCAGCGCGCCCCCTGGAGGACAGCAATGGGCTTACACCAGAAGTATGGCAACACCAGGTTAGCATTAGCCGCCGTAAACCTTTAAAAAGTGCGCCTTTCCGTGTCTTCATGACATGTGTATGTGCAGGCGGAGGTTTATAAAGAGGACTTTTTGAAAGAGCGAAAGGACAGAGAGAAGCTCCATCACAAGTACGTGGAACTGGAGAAGAAGTGGACGAAAGCGCACGACGAGCTTTACCGCCTCAAATCACAGGTATTTTTTTTTTGTTGCGTAAACTAGATATTCTCAGACTGTGGTACGCATAAAACACTGATTATACGTGAAATGTAAAAAAAAAAACATTTTTTTTCCACAAATGTTGTTGAACATACCTCATACATTACCTTAGTACGTGTTTGAAGCTAAACTTTACCTTAGTTGTTGCCAGTGATCCGTCAGAAGAATAATGAATGGAAGAAAACCGTAGCATTGTTTTTAAAAGTGGCACAAACGAGTAGCTGAATGGACACCAGGGGGCGACATTGCACAACATAAACCAGGGGTCACCAACCTTTTTGAAACCAAGAGCTACTTCTTGGGTACTGATTAATGCGAAGGGCTACCAGTTTGATACACACTTAAATACATTGCCGGAAATAGCCAAATTGCTCAATTTACCTTTAAAAAATAAGTCTATATGTATAAAAAATGGGGATTTCTGTCTGTCATTCTGTCGTACATTTTTTTTTCCTTTTACGGAAGGTTTTTAGTAGAGAATAAGTGATGAAAAAACACTTAATTGAACGGTTTAAAAGAGGAGAAAACACGAAAAAAATTAAAAATTAAATTTTGAAACAGTTTATCTTCAATTTCGGCTCTTTAAAATTAAACCGAAAAAAAGAAAAGAAAAACTAGCTAATTCGAATCTTTTTGAAAAAATAATTTATCCAACATCATTAGTAATTTTTCCTGATTAAGATTAATTTTAGCATTTTTATTACATGTTTTAAATAGGTTAAAATCTAATCTGCACTTTGTTAGAATATATAACAAATTGGACCAAGCTATATTATTAACAAAGACAAATCATTATTTCTTCTACATTTTCCTGAACAAACATTTTAAAAGAAATTCAAAAGACTTTGAAATAAGATTTAAATTTGATTATACAGATTTTGTAGATTTGACAGGATAATTTTTTTTTAAATTTTAATTATATATTTGAAGAAAAATTTCACTAATATTCTTCGTCAAAAAAACAGAAGCTAAAATGAACAATTAGCGGTAAATTAAAATGTTTTTATTATTCTTTACAATAAAAAAAATACATTTACTTGAACATTGATTTAAATTGTCAGGAATGAAAAGGAAGGAATTTTAAAGGTAAAAAGGTATATGTGTTTAAAAATCCTAAAATAATTTTTAAGGTTGTCCATCCATTTTCTACCGCTTATTCCCTTTCGGGGTCGCGGTTTTTTTTTTCTTTAAAATTGTCTTTCTGAAAGTTATAAGAAGCAAAGTAAAAAAATAAATGAATTTATTTAAACAAGTGAAGACCAAGTCTTTAAAATATGTTCTGGGATTTTCAAATTCTATTTGAGTTTTGTCTCTCTTAGAATTAAAAAATGTCGAGCAAAGCGATACCAGCTTGCTAGTATCCCATCCATCCATCATCTTCCGCTTATCCGAGGTCGGGTAGCGGGGGCAACAGCCTAAGCAGGGAAACCCAGACTTCCCTCTCCCCAGCCACTTTGTCTAGCTTGCTAGTAAATAAATACAATTTAAAATATAGAGGCAGCTCACTGGTAAGTGCTGCTATTTGAGCTATATTTAGAACAGGCCAGCGGGCGATTCATCTGCTCCTTACGGGCACCGCGTTGGTGACCCCTGACATAATGTCTGTCACCGGAAAGCTGGATTCAGTCAAAGCGGGGGTCTTCAACTAACTTTTAGATACGAAAAACAATACAATATCATGTACTTATAACAACAACAAGAGATTTTAAGAAGTAATAAAAATGTAGAGTATTTACCTTAGAGAGGGGACTTCTATGGTATCTCCTTCCAGCTGCTTCTCCGTCAAACACACCATCAGCAGCCTCTCCGTATCGTCATGGTTGAATGTCCACCGTTTGGAAATGTTTTAACATTCTTGGCTGGCGTTAGACTCATTCTGCTTCAGTATGGTGCAGACTAGCAGGGTATCAGCGGGGTCTTAGAAAGTCTTAAATCCAATAATTTGAATTTAAGGCCTTAAAATGTCTAAAATTCTCCTAAAATCTCATGAAATGTCTTAAATACGATTTTGAAAGGTCTTAAAAATCTTTGGAGGTTACTTTCATTCCAAACATTCATGAACTTCAGCCTCGCTTTGAAATGTTTCGATTTTTGAGGACGCTAAAACATTACGTCTGATTTTACTTTGTTGTTTTTTCCGTATGCATGTGAAATGGTCTTAAGTTATTTTTAAGACGGACTTGAAATGTCTTAAATTTGACATGTTGAAACCTGCAGAGACCCTGGATAGGATCCAACTGCTTTGCCAGGTTAGCTGGCTACACGCTGTGTCATGTTTAAGGATGTTTTTCTTTAATTCAATAATTATCAACAATTTCTTCTCTTTCGTATGCTTGGGAAAACAAAGCAATGTCGCTCTCTAGCTATAAGCTAATGCTAACGAGTAAATCTTACTGGGTTCACTGGGACTTTTACTATGATAACTAATTTTTCGTTTTCAACTTAAAGCATAACAGTTATCTGAGAGAAAGCTCTTATCTCAAAATAGTTAAGTTAATACCTTAACTTGAGGTATTACCTTAAGTTAAGGTAATACCACTAATACAAACCCCGTTTCCATATGAGTTGGGAAATTGTGTTAGATGTAAATATAAACGGAATACAATGATTTGCAAATCATTTTCAACCCATATTCAGTTGAATATGCTACAAAGACAACATATTTGATGTTCAAACTGATAAACAATTTTTTTTTGCAAATAATCATTAACTTTAGAATTTGATGCCAGCAACAGATGACAAAGAAGTAGGGAAAGGTGGTAATAAATACTGATAAAGTTGAGGAATGCTCATCAAACACTTATTTGGAACATCCCACAGGTGTGCAGGCTAATTGGGAACAGGTGGGTGCCATGATTGGGTATAAAAACAGCTTTCCAAAAAATGCTCAGTCTTTCACAAGAAAGGATGGGGCGAGGTACACCCCTTTGTCCATAACTGCGTGAGCAAATAGTCAAACTGTTTAAGAACATCATTTCTCAAATTGCAATTGCAAGAAATTTAGGGATTTCAACATCTACAATCCATAATATCATCAAAAGTTTCAGAGAATCTGGAGAAATCACACCACGTAAGTGGCATGGCCAGAAACCAACATTGAATGACCGTGACCTTTGATCCCTCAAACGGCCATGTATCAAAAATCTCTAAAGGATATCACCACATGGGCTCAGGAACACTTCAGAAAACCACTGACACTAAATACAGTTGGTCGCTTCATCTGTAAGTGCAAGTTAAAGCTCTACTATGCAAAGCGAAAGCCATTTATCAACAACATCCAGAAACACCGCCGGCTTCTCTGGGCTCGAGATCATCTAAGATGGACTGATGCAAAGTGGAAAAGTGTTCTGGGCTCTGTCAAGTCCACATTTCAAATTGTTTTTGGAAACTGTGGCCATTTGTGTCCTCGGGAAAAAATAGGAAAAGAACAATCCGGATTTTTATAGGCGCAAAGATGAAAAGCCAGCATCTGTGATGGTATGGGGGTGCATTAGTGCCCAAGGCATGGGTAACTTACACATCTGGGAAGGCACCTTTAATGCTGAAAGGTACATACAGGTTTTGGAGCAACATATGCTGCCATCCAAGCAACGTTATCATGGACGCCCCTGCTTATTTCAGCAAGACAATGCCACGCCACGTGTTACAACACCGTGGCTTCATAGTAAAAGAGTGCGGGTACTAGACTGGCCTGCCAGTAGTCCAGACCTGTCTCCCATTGAACATTTTGAAGGCTAAAATACGACAACAGAGACCCTGGACTGTTGAACAACTTAAGCAGTTCATCAAGCAATAATGGTAAAAAATTCCACCTGAAAAGCTTCAAAGATGTGTCTCCTCATTTCCCAAACTTTTATTGAGTGTTGTTAAAAGAAAAGGTGATGTAACACAGTGGTGAACATGCCCTTTCCCAACTACTTTGGCACGTGTTGCAGCCATGAAATTCTAAGCAAAAAAAAAAAATGTTTATGAGTTTGAACATCAAATATGTTGTATTTGTAGTGCATTCAACTGAATATGGGTTGAATAGGATTTGCAAATCATTGTATTATGTTTATATTTACATCTAACACAATTTCCCAACTCATATGGAAACGGGGTTTGCAAATCGCTAAGTATCTTAAATGCTAGCATGGATATGTTATTATTGGTCATGTTTTTATTTACTTCTGCGGACCCCCAATTGAAGACCTCTGGTTTAGTAGAAGTTGGTTGTCCGAGCTACAAATCAATCTAATTGTTAGTATTTTAATTATAATTTTTATTTATGATTGATGTAGTCTGTCTGCTTTTTATAGGCCACTTGGACCCGCCTTCTACGGCCCGTCGTGGACTGCAACTGCAAGCAGGCCGAGCAGCGCCAAGCCCGAACGCAAAAGCGACAACACCCGTGGGAGAAGACGCCATGTTTGAAATAATCAACTCTCCCGAGTGAGAGAATTTAGGGATCTCTGGCGCCCTCTAGTGTCCCTTCACGAACTGCACGTTTTTAACTTTTAAAGTGTCACGTTTACAGCGCTTTTAATTCCCGATTGCAAACACTTTTATGACTCTTGAACAGTCCAAGACGACGTCTGCGAAGGCTTTCGTGGACTTTATTGGCAAAGTCAGAGCAGCAATGTGTTCATTTCATCAGATGATTGTCAATTAAAGTGAGCGCCTCGTAAAAAAACCTAACAAAAAAAAAAAAGTGTGCCTTTTCTGTGAGACACCATAAATAGTCCTGGTGATAGTTGAAAAATAAAATAATTTACAAAGGTGTCCTAGCAAGCTGCTGCCAAATGTGATGTTATGTAAAGCCCTGATCCCCGATAAATAGGTTAAATACATTCCACGGGGCTCCGTTCTCGCATCGAGCAGGAATACATCCGTTGGTCAATAGAAGGCGGGGTTTGTGTGCTCGATGACGCAGCGGCGGCAGTGGCGGCGCACGAAGCGTAGGGCCTCTGGCGCCACCTCGCACTCCTGCACGTTGAGGAGCTGCAGCTCGCAGCAGTTCGCCGCCAGCGCCTGGAGCCCCCGCCCCGTCACGCTCTCGCACGCCCTCAGGCTGACCCGCCGCAGCCCGCCGCAGTACATGGCGAGCTGCTCCAGGCCGCCGTCCGACACTAGCGGGCACTTGCCCACGTCCAGAGACTTGAGCTTGGGGCAGCTGCGGGCCAGGTGGCCCAGGCCGTGGTCCGTCAGCCCCTCGCAGCCCCGCGCGTTCAGGTAGCGCAGCTTGGGGCAGTAGCGGGCCACGTAGCGCATGCCCACGTCGGTGATGCGGGCGCAGTGGGCCACGCTCAGGTAGCGCAGGCAGCCCTCCAGGCGGGCCACCTCGCGCAGCCCGAAGTCGCCCACCAGCCGGCAGTCGCTGAGGCTGAGCTCCCGTATGGACGGGCAGTGGAGGGCCAGGTGGCGCAGGGCCTCGTCGCTCAGCCGGGTGCAGCGGCGCAGGTACAGGTGCGTCAGGCGCGGGCAGTGCGTGGCAATAGTCCGCAAGCCCTCGTCCTCCAGGCAGAAGCAGTCGGTCATGTCCAGGAAGTGGATGGAGATCTGCTGGCCGTGAAGCGGCGACAGCTGCAGCGACGCCTCCTGGGTCAAACTGATGCACGTCACCTTGGAGCAGCCTGCAGGGGGCGCAAAGCGGTCTTTACTGTAGCCTAGTGGTTAGAGCAGGGGTTGTTGTAACTCAGGGGCAGGGAACCTATGGCTCTAGAGCCAAATGTGGCTCTTTTGATGACTGCATCTGGCTCACGGATAAATCTGAGCTAACACTGCTTAACGCAATAAAAGTGTTAAAAATAACGTTCAAAATATTAAACATGCTCATGCATTTGAATCCATCCATCCTTTCCTACCGCACTTGTTCAAGGAATTGCATGATTTATTTATTATTGTTTTTTTTAGGGCTTGCCCTCCTGGGGGTTCTTCAGACCACCAAGCACCGACATGAAAGCCTGTTTCAGGGTTACGATATTTTTTTTATTTTTCAATAAGTCTCTCAGTTGCTTTCCAGCAATTGTCTTTTTCTCTTTCGTTCTCGCTCGCGCTCTGGCTCCAGCTCCAACCCTGTCTCTCCTCCTGGCTGCTGCTTATAACAGAGCGACAGGTGATTAGATAACAAGGCCCAGGTGGGCCGTCTACGCACCGGTCGCTGATTTCGAGGCCGGTCCTGGCACACCCAGCTTTGCTGCAGGCCCGCAGGCCACGCCCCTCCAATGTTAGCTTCAGAATATCAACGTTATTACAAAGAATACGAGACCTATTATATTATAGTAATGTTGGTCTTACTTAACGCGTTTAGTTGTGTTCAGTGTTGAAAAAAATTATATGGCTCTTACGGAAATACATTTTAAAATATTTGGATTCTTGGCTCTCTCAGCCAAAAAGGTTCCCGACCCCTGTTGTAACTTATGGGTTATATAGTTCATGTGTGATGGTCATTCCATAAATTGCATGCTAGATTTATTGCTGATAAATTGATCTATTATTATTTTCAGCTAAAAAGAGTTCAAGTGAATTGATTTTATGTATACATGCATTTGATATTCGATTATTTGAGAAACACTGACATTAGATTGATTTGTTTTCTATTTTATAGCCTAACAAAGGGTTAACTAAAATACTACATGTTCCACAATGCATTGCGGCACACCGGATGTAATGAAAGGAGCGGGAGCAGGTGCATTGTGGTTGATGAGACTGAGCGTTACGAGCCTTCGGGTGATGAATGACAGATGACAAGATATAAGGATCGTTTTGTACCATTTGTATCCCCACATTTTTCTTATATAAAGTACAACTTTATTTACACATTTCGACATCCTGTCCAATACTTTGATCGTAGATAATCTACGGTGGCGTCAAACGTGTCCGGCCGCGAACAGTTTTATCCGGCCCGCGGGATGAGTATAACAATTGGTTGACATTTTTGAATGAAAGAAATTGCTGTTCTAAATGTGTCCACTGGATGTCGCAATAGCAATTTTTGTATCTTTGTAGATCAGGGGTAGGGAACCTATGGCTCTCGAGCCAGACGTGGCTCTTTTGATGACTGCATCTGGCTCTCAGAAAAAATATTTGCTGACATTGCTTAACACGATAACTCCCGTCCAAAGGCAAAACCTAGTAACTCACTTCTAGCTGATTTTGCGAGAACAAAGGAAAACCAATCTATCTTGATGCTGTCTTACAAAGATTTACAAAGTCATCAAACGTATAGATGTTTTCTTGAGCTTTCATTTTCTTGCCGATTGAGCCATGGATTGAATCTGCTCTCATGAACGTGTGCCCTTTCTCCAGATATTTTATCACAATCTCGGGTGGGCCCCATTCTGCGTTTGCACATTGGGAAAGACCCGTGTACAGCGTCCAGTGTTTATTTTGACCTCCACAGTTATCTGCCCAAAAGAGTATGCGAGGGGAAGAATCAAGAACAGTACAATAATGAAGGTGCTTGCAAAGTCCTGGGCCAATCGTCCAAATATCCCCTCGTGCCATAATATCACATAATCAGGTTGACCGTCGACCCCCATTCGTGCAAATGTCTCATTAAAGACAATAAGGCGACTGACAAAGAAGCTCCGATTGGTCCTTTGAGATACTAGGTTTTTCTGTTGTATCTACGCGGTTATGTGGTAGTTGCTAGGTCCTGCCATGCGCGTAACAGCTTACTTACGGAACAAATTACAATATCGCATACACTAATGTAAAGCATATCACATAGGAACTCCAAAATTATTAACAGTATAGCTTTGACCAAAATTGAGTTACTGGGTTTTGCCTTTGGACGGGAGATAAGTAATTAATAATTCCGCTGGTAATCACAGTGTTAAAAAATAACGTTCAAAATATAAAACATTCTCATGCATTTGAATCTATCCATCCGTTTCTACCGCACCTGTTCAAGAAGTGGCATTAATGCTCAAAAGTATTTTTTTTATTATTGGTTTGCTTCAGAATAACATTGGTATTAAAAGAATAAGAGATGCACGCATTTAGTTGTTGTAATCTGGGAAAGTCCAAATTAAAAAGGAGGCGTAGAATTATCTGGGGTGGTATAGCTCGGTTGGTAGAGTGCTTGAGGGTTCCAGGTTTGATCCCCGCTCCCGCCATCCTAGTCACTGCCGTTGTGTCTTTGGGCAAGACACTTCACCCACCTGCTCCCAGTGCCACCCACAGTGGTTTAAATGTAACTTGGATATTGGGTTTCACTAAGTAAAAGCACTTTGAGTCACTAGAGAAAAGCGCTATGTAAATATAAATCACTTCACTTATAAATCACGCTCTTGTCAGAGCAAGGGATGACACTGTACAAGAGTACAGGTCTACGCGTTTCTTCTCATTGAGCTAAATTGAATCCAGTCTCTGTTTAATTCCTTGCTTCTTGTCTGTTCAATAAATGTCATCGGTGTTTGAACCTGACAGTTGTATTCAGTGTTAAAAATATAATTGGGCTCTCACGGAAATACATTTTAAAATGTTTGACTTTCATGGCTCTCTGAGCCAAAAAGGTTCCCGACCCCTTTTGTAGATGATGCTACATATGTAAAAAAAAATAAAAATAAACCACAAGATGTTAGTGCACCAGTGGTAGAAAATGAGCAAAGTGCATAAATAGCTTGCTGTAATTAGATTTTGATATAATTTTTTTTATTTTGATACATTGAAAATTAACACCAATGAGTTGACTGATGAACATTATCACATAATCTATTCAGAAAGTATAAATAACAACAAATAAAAATATAACACAAACATGTAAGTGTAAAAAAAAAACAACAACATTATGATTTGTACATTTTCAGAATGTGCTTATTCCATTTTTTAACAAAGAAAACAAGCAGAAGTTGTCTTTATTTTAAAGTTATCGTGCCGTGATTTTACCAGTCCGGTCCACTTGAGAGTAGATTTTTCTCCATGTGGTCCCCGATCTAAAGTGAGTTTAACAACCCTGATCTAAACAAATAAGTGAAGTGAATTATATTTATATAGCACTTTTTCTCTAGTGACTCAAAGCGCTTTACATAGTGAAACCCAATATCTAATTTACATTTAAACCAGTGTGGGTGGCACTGGGAGCAGGTGGGTAAAGTGTCTTGCCCAAGGACACAATGGCAGTGACTAGGATGGTGTAAGCGGGGATCGAACCTGCAACCCTCAAGTTGCTGGCTCGGCCGCTCTACCAACCGAGCTATACCGCCCCCATAACAGAGCATATGACGCCAAAATGGCAATTGCAAGATAAATACAATATTATCATGTAAATTATTCAGAAAGTATAAATAACGACAAAAAAAGATAGCGTAGAATTCGCAACATGTAAGTGTAAATAACCCCGACAAAATTATGATTTGTACATTTTCAAAATTTGCTTGTTCTATTTTCAAACAAAGAAAACAATCTGAAGATGTCTTTAGTTTTAAGTTATCGTGCCGTGATTTTACCAGTCAGGCCCACTTGGGAGAAGATTTTTCTCCATGTGGCCCCCCATCTAAAATGAGTTTGACACCTCTAGGTTAGAGTGTCCGCCCTGAGATCGGTAGGTTGTGAGTTCAAACCCCGGCCGAGTCATACCGAAGACTATAAAAATGGGACTCATTCCGTTCGTGCTTGGCACTCAGCATCAAGGGGTTGGAATTGGGAGTTAAATCACCCAAAAATGATTCCCGGGCACGGCACAGCTGCTGCTCACTGCTCCCCTCACCTCCCACGGGGTGATCAAGGGTGATGGGTCAAATGCAGAGAATAATTTCGCCACACCAAGTGTGTATGTGAGAATCATTGGTATGGGCGGTATAGCTCGGTTGGTAGAGTGGCCGGGCCAGCAACTTGAGGGTTGCAGGTTCGATTCCCGCTTCCGTCATCCTAGTCACTGCCGTTGTGTCCTTGAGAAAGACACTTTAACTACCTGCTCCCAGTGCCCCACACTGGTTTAAATGTGACATAGATATTGGGTTTCACTATGTGAAGCGCTTTGAGTCATTAGAGAAAAGCGCTATATAATTCACTTCACTTTAACTCTACTTTAACATCTGCGCTGCCATGGAAGCGGAGGGTGTGACGTACCTGAGAGGTTGAGGTGCTCCAGGTTGGGGCAGCGGGACACCACCTCGAAGACGGCCTCGTTGGAGATGTTGTAGCAGCCGGCCACCTCCAGGCGGCGCAGCTCGGGGCAGCACTGCGCCAACACGTGCAGCCCGCGGTCGGTGAACCTCTTGCACCCGCTGACGATCACCGTCTCCAAGGTGAGGCACACGTTGGGCGTGTCCTGGCACAGGCGGTGGGTGAGGACCCGGACGGCGCGGTCGGCGTGCAGCAGCTCCCCCGTCAGACGCACGGCGCCCCACAGCCGCGGGTCCCACGCCAGGTTGTACCAGCGGCGGCACACGCGGGCGCAGCGGCACAGCTGGTTGGTGGCCAGGTGGGAGAAGATCTGCAGGAGGGCGTGGTCGGGGAGGAGGTCCACCGCGGCGTGGCTTTTGGAGGGGCGGGAACGGGTGTGGCCGCCGGGCTGGGAGTGGACCACGGCGACGGTCTCGGCGGCGCCGGAGGAGGACGACGTGGAGTTGGTGTCATGGCCGTTGCTGGAGAGGGCAGGCGAGGAGAGCGAGGAGGACTTGAGACCTGGACTGGGGGTGCTCAGAGTCCTGGTGCTGGAGTCCAAACCTGAACGAAGAGAACCAGGAAAATTTAGCATTTCAAGCAGGGATATCATTTAAATCCGACATCCGAATCGCGCGCCCAGGCCGTCCGTCAGCCGGTTGTACGCCGCGTGTCAGCGTCCGCCTGACTAATGGACGCCATGCTGTCGCTAATGTGGATTTGTGTGGAGGGAGTGTCAGCGGGACAGCGACATGGTCTCCAGATGTGGATTCCAGACTTCAGCCTTCCAGACTTTGTGATGACATTCGCAGACTCGAGCTCTCGCAGGAACCGAGTGGCTCCTTAAAATGTAAAAGCCTTAAAAGTCGCGTCCAAAATCAGCCTTCGGTGGCATGTGGAGCATCTTTTCGATTCATTTTGCATTTCCTGTCGGCCGACTCTGAGGCCTTTACGGTATTTCTTGGCCATCCACAAGGTTTTTCTCAGAACGTTTCATGAATGAACCAAACTTTCGGCTGTAGAAGTACAAATCCCGTTTCCACATGAGTTGGGAAATTGTGTTAGATGTAAATATAAACGGAATACAATGATTTGCAAATCCTTTTTTAACCCATATTCAGTTGAATATGCTACAAAGACAACATATTTGATGTTCAAAGTAATAAACATTTGCAAATAATCAGTAACTTTAGAGTTTGATGCCTGCAACACGTGACAAAGAAGTTGGGAAAGGTGGCAGCAAATACTGATAAAGTTGAGGACCGCTCATCAAACACTTATATGGAACATCCCACAGGTGTGCAGGCTAATTGGGAACAGTTGGGTGCCATGATTGGGTATAAAAGCAGCTTCCATGAAATGCTAAGTAATTCACAAACAAGGATGGGGTCAGGGTCACCACTTTGTAAGCAAATTGTCGAACAGTTTTAGAACAACATTTCTCAACGAGCTATTGCAAGGAATTTAGGGATTTTACCATCTACGTTCCGTAAAATCATCAAAAAGTTCAGAGAATCACTGCACGTAAGCGATGACATTACGGACTTTTGATCCCTCAACGGGGTATTGCATCAAAAAGCGACATCAGTGTGTAAAGGATATCACCACATGGGCTCAGGAACACTTCATAAAACCACTGTCAGTAACTACAGTTGGTCGCTACCTCCGTAAGTGCAAGTTAAAACTCTACTATGCAAAGCCAAACCTATTTATCAACAATATCCTGAAACGCTGCCGGCTTGGCTGGGCCCGAGCTCACCTAAGATGGACTGATGCAAAGTGGAAAGGTGTTCTGTGGTCTGACGAGTCCACATTTCAAAGTATATTTGGAAACAGAGGACGTGGTGTCCTCCAGAACAAAGAGGTTGTCACACCTATGGATCATGTTTTGTTTTGTCATGCTATATTTTTGATTTTGGACATTCAGTCACGTTTTGCACTTCCTGGTTTTGTTTGTTTCTATGCCAAAATATTAGTTCCCACCTTGTCACGCCCCTGCCCTCAGTCCCGCACCTGGTCCTGATTATCACAGCCAGTATTTAAGTAATTTTCTTTCTGTTCATCATTCTGGGATCTACTCACATTCACCCTACCCATGCTGTTCAAACCTTCACGTCCTCGTCCACAGTTCCATGCCGTGTAAGTTTTTGTATTTATGCCATTGTGCTAGTTTTGTTTTGTTTTTATATAGTCATGCCATTGTGCTGTTTTGTTTTAAGTATAATATAGATTTTTATCCGCCACAGAGCGCGTCCTTGGTTTGCCTTTTCGTAGTTTGTTTGTTTATTTAATAAATATCATGTACTTACATTCATGCCTGACTAGTCCCACATCATCCTTGCATCGAGGAAGCACAAACATCCACAGTCCAAGCTTGACAGACGCAAAGTTCAAAAGCCAGCATCTGTGATGGTATGGGGGTGCATTAGTGCCCAAGGCATGGGTAACTTGCACATCTGTGAAGGCACCATTAATGCTGAAAGGTCCTTACAGGTTTTGGAGCAACATATGTTGTCATCCAAGCATCGTTATCATGGACGCCCCTGCTTATTTCAGCATGACAATGCCAAGCCACGTGTTACAACAGCGTGGGTTCGTAGTAAAAGAGTGCGGGTACTTTCCAGGCCCGCCTGCAGTCCAGACCTGTCTCCCATGGAAAATGTGTGGCGCAATATGAAGCGTAAAATATGACAGCGGAGACCCCGGACTATTGAACGACTGAAGTTCTACATAAAACAAGAATGAGAAATAATTCCATTTTCAAAGCTTCATCAATTAGTTTCCTCAGTTCCCAAACGTTTATTGAGTGCTGGTAAAAGAAAAGCTGATGTAACACAGTGGTGAACATGCCCTTTCCCAACTACTTTGGCACGTGTTGCAGCCATGAAATTCTAAATTAATTATTATTTGCAAAAGAAAATAAAGTTTGTGAGTTTGAACATCAAATATCTTGTCTTTGTAGCAAATTCAACTGAATATGGGTTGAAAAAGATTTGCAAATCATTGTATTCCGTTTATATTTACATCTAACAAAATTTCCCAACTCATACGGATACGGGGTTTGTACTTACACGCCAATCTCTAAATGATGACAAGGGTGTCCAAGGTGCGGCATGGCTGCCATTTGCATCATTTGACTGTGACAAAGGGCACATTTATGTTGCATTAACAATTGCAAAAAAATAATGGATAACATCAAAATTAGCCGTAAAATATTTTTTTTATTAAGCAAAGTGTCCTGCACCTTAATTTAATTTTCATAATGAGTCAATATAGTTTAAACTGTGCAATTGTTTGTAAAATTAGGCTTTATTGTAAAATATTCAGATTTATGATATTATGTATCATATGTAAATGTACTAAATGTCAACTTGCTATTAGCTTTAATGCCATGTGGCTATTTTTTATGTATCTATTCATTTTATGCTAAAGATAAACTACTTAGTCGGCCCCAAAAAAACCCTGAACTAAATCAAGTTGTCTAAGAAGTTTCCTTTATTGTAGTTGAATATGTGAATGACCAGATTTAGAGTTAAACGGAATGGGTGGAATATGTCGTTTTCATTTGAAATGCAGACCCGATCGAACGCCAAATAAGGGATGAAACACTAAGCTCTGCGTCGAGAGTTTGCATGACAACACTTAGCGTCTCCATGACAACGGCGGCCACTGATGAAGACCATGTGACGCGACGAGAGAGAACGTTCTCCACGAGGAATCTGAGCCCAGCTGTCACTGAGGAGCAAACGGCGTGTTTACTTTGTGGCGCGCACAGATGCTGGAAGACTCAACGTGCTGCAGGAAATCGGGAGGGGAACATCTGGTCTTTACCTTGGACTGAATGGAAGGGCGACTCATGCGCCGTGAATGCAGCCACGCCGTTGTATGCTCGGCTGCAACCATTCGCCGCTAATACCCCGAAAATCTGATCCGGGGCAGCAGGATTTAATTAACATCAACTCTTTGATAGCCTTTTCAAGATGGCTGCTGATGAAGAAGAAGTGCAGCTGCAACTTTAGACTGATTTCTTTTTAAGTGCCAGGGATGAAAACAATAAAAAAAAAAAAAAAAAAGTGCTGCATTTGATGGGACTGTTTGTGGTTTTTCTTGTGAGGAAGGCACAAAAGGGGGAAAGGAAGGGGGAGAAGATAAATTGGCAAGGGGGCTTGCAGACTTTAGCAGAGATGGAGACAAGTGCACATGTGGACTTAAAACCGCAGGGACTATTTTTTTTTTTAAAGCTGCAGAGGTTTATTACTGCCACCAGGTGCGACACGCAAGGTGGGAGGTTACATTTGTTGGCCTAACACACCAAAAATGCAGTTTTGACCCGAGTATAAGACAACCCTGAATATGACAACACCCAGAAGACCCTTCCGAGAACCAAGGTCGCTACTTGCATGTGCTCAGAAATATTTGGTTTGGATCTAACTGGTTCAAGTCCTATCTGAATCAAAGGGTGTACTTTGTTGAAAATGGGTAACAGTGTTTCAGATCGAATGAGGTTCCTCAGGGGTCAATCCTGGGACACCCTGTTGTTCAACTTGTCAAAAACAAAAGTACCAGAGAGTATGTAAAAGGGTACAAATCTTGTCCTTGGAGTCGTACCTTTTTAGAGCAGAGGTTCTTAAACTTTTTTACCTCGGAGCCCAACTTTTCCACTACGGATGGGCCCACTCAAATATTAACACTGATTTGGTAATCTCTTGATTGTAATCATATTTAATAATTATATCTACCTTACTTACAGTTTAGAACAGGGGTGTCAAACTCATTTTAGATCTTGGTCACATGGAGAAAACTCTACTCACAAGTGGGACGGACGGGTAAAATCACAGCACGATACCTTAAAAATAAAGACAACTTCAGAACAAGCACATTCTGAAATTGTACAAATCATAATGTTGTTGTTTTTTTACAAGTACCTGTTGCGGTTGATAGTAAATATACTTTATTTGTTGTTATTTACATTTTCTGAATAAATTATGTGATAATGTTCATGAGTCAACCCATTGGTGTTCATTTCCAATCTATAAAGATAAAAAAAAATATCAAAATCAAATTACAGGATGTTATTTATGTAGTTTGATCATTTTCCTGTCATGTGGTTTATTTTGTACATCTGTAGCATCATCTACAAAGATACAAATAATTGCTGTCACGACATCCAGTGGGCACATTTAGAACAGCTGTTTCTTTCATTAAAAAAATTTCAGGTTACTTTTTATACTTAGCAAACTCATACCGCGAGCCGGATAAAACCTATTCGCGGGGCTGCTCCGACCCTTGGGCCGTACGTTTGACACCCTTGGTTTAGAACCTTGTCAAATGATATTAAAGCATGTGTTAATTGCAATTATTATTAAGGCTTTATTTACAAAAATAAATACGAGTTAAATATACTGCAAAAGAAGTGACTTATTAAAACTGATGAAAAATAAATGTACATACAATTATCAAGCGGTAGAAAATGGATGGATGGATACAATTATGCGGTTCCAAAATAAATAAATTATCCGGCAAGCCCCTAAGAAAATGGATGGAAGGAGAACTGATCACTGTACTTTCCGGACTATAAGCCGCTACTTTTATTCTTTGCCCTGTGGCTTATAAAACAGTGCGGCTCTTTTATGGATTTTTCTTCGCTAACGGCGATAACGTTTTGTATTCAACAAATACTTTTCATAGAACACAGACACTAACAAGGGGTGGTATTGTTTGGGCTATGGCGTCATCTTTTGGACGAGTTTGCTCACTGCAGGTGCTGCAGGTTGAAAATGTACTTCTTGTTTCGCGCCTTAAACTGGAAGTATGTTATACTTCCAGTTTAAGGCGCGAAACAAGAAGTACATTCAAGCAGCGTTTCTGCTTGAAAGGATTCTTCATTCATCACTCCAAGCAACGTTTGTAAGTTTTAAAATTTAACTAAAACAATTTATACTTAGGGCAGCACGGTGGAGGAAGGGTTAGTGCATTTACCTCACAATACGAATGTCCTGAGTAGTCCTGGGTTTAATCCTGGGCTCGGGTTCTTTCTGTGCGGAGTTTGCATGTTCTCCCCGTGACTGCGTGGGTTCCTTCCGGGTACTTCCTCCCACTTCCAAAGACATGCACCTGGGGATAGGTTGATCGGCAACGCTAAATGGTCCCTAATGTGTGAATGTGAGTGTGAATGTCGTCTGTCTATCTGTGTTGGCCCTGTGATGAGGTGGCCACTTGTCCAGTGTGTACCCCACCTTCCGCCCGATTGTAGCTGAGATAGGCTCCAGCGCCCCCCGCGACCCCGAAGGGGATAAGCCGTAGAAAATGAAAGGATGGATGGAATTTATACTTACTAAACCGTCTCATGTGTGATGTCCGCGGGACTGTTGTCATGCATCTTTGTGCCTGCTATCACAATGTAAACAAGCAGTAGCTAATATGCTAACACGTTTACAAGTGTCTGTTAGTATTATTGACTTACAATGGCATTCTTTTTGTATTGTTTCAGTTCCGTAAATTGACCAAAACGTCACCATAGAGTTACTAAGTTTGTTTAGCTGATTGCAAAGCTAGCCCTAGTGTGTCCCTGACGATGAGTTCTGTTTTGTTTGATGAGCTGTTTTACTGCCGTGTTACAGGCACTGTATGGAAAGAATTAAGGTATGTAAATAAACATTTACAAAATATTTCGGTATATATTTGTGGCTTATAGTCACAACTACATTAAGTCAGCTGTGATTTACCACCTAAAAACATGGTCAAAATCTAAAGAAAAGTGTATAAATCAGACTTAGAAAGAATAATCGATGGCTTTGACTCCAGCAGGTCAGACTACTGTGATGGCCTTCTCTCTAAACGAGCTTTAAAGCAGCTGCAGTACATCCAGAATGCTGCTGCTTGAGTCCTGACTAGAATCAGGAAATACGGTCATATTTGTCCAGTGCTTCCTGTCGCTCCTGTGCAAGTCGTTTCATGGTCTAGTGCCAAAGTACATCTCTGACATGTTGGAGCCATATGAACCATCTCAACCTCGGGGAATCTCAGGAAGTGGTCTCCTGCTGGACCAAACATGGTGAAACTGCATTTCAGTTTAACATGATTTTATTGGCCTTTTTTTCATTTTATGCATAATTATGTAAAGCTTTTTGAATTGCCTTGCATACGAATTGTGCTCTATGATATACGGCCCAAATATAAGATAAGCTACAATATTTTTCTGAATATTGTCTACAGAAATATAGCATCTTATTATATACTGTATATTAATATATATATACATATATATATGTATATATATATATATATATATATATGTATATATATATATATATATATATATATATATATATAGAGAGAGAGAGAGAGAGAGAGAGAGAGAGAGAGAGAGAGAGAGAGAGAGAGAGAGAGAGAGAGAAAGATAGAGAGAGAGATATTCATATATGGGTAAAAAAATTAACATTTCTTTTCAGTTATTGTGAGCTAAATTACCCCAGATAATCATTATTGTCACTGTATTGTTGAATGTGCTCAAAAAGTTCTTATAAACATACTGAAATCTTTTAACCAAGTTGTATCTTTTCAAAACAACAAATAAATCGACACACAATATACTTTCTTGGCATAGGAAACGTTTGATATTGTTCGGGCCATATTGTTTGAATATGTTCATCTTCCATTGTAATGTGTAGTAGTTTTACAATCTGGTATTGATAAAAAATGAGAACATAAATTGAGTGTTCACTTGGCTTCACTGACATCATGCAAGTTTGGTTCCGATTGTAGACACCTCCGTCTGTATTTCTTTCAAGTACAGATCGATCACACTGTTCTGAGTGAGCACAGCTTGCAGGTTCAATGACCACAAAAGTCTATCTTGGTTACTCAGACAAGTTTATATTGCTGTATGTCGTTTCTTAATGAGGAAAGACGTTAATGTCACTTGTTTTCATGTTAGCATTTAGGCTAGCTAGCCAGCTAGTACATGAGTTGATCAAAGTGCTGTTATTACCGTATTTTTCGGACTATAAGTCGCGTTTTATTTTGTAGTTTGGCCGGGGGTGAGACTTGGCCAAACTATAAAATAAATAAAAAAAATGAATAAAAAATGTATTAATTTTTTTATTTATTAATTTTTTTTTGGTTTGGCCGGGTCTCACCCCCCCGCTAGACTGTGGAGAAGACTGCGACTTATAGTCCGAAAAATACGGTAATCATGTTTTTTTTTTTCGATCATTTTAATTTAGAATGGTAATACTAACCAGGGGGAGTTTTACCGTGGTTATTATAATTAGTAGAGATGTTCGATAATATCGGGCTGCCGATATTATCGGCTAATAAATGCTTTAAAATGTAATATCGGAAATTATTGGTATCGGTTTCAAATGGTAGAATGTATGACTTTTTAAAACCCCGCTGTACGGAGTGGTACACGGACGTAGGGAGAAGTACAAAGCGCCATTATAACTTAAAGGCACTGCCTTTGCGTGCCGGCCCAATCACATACTACCTACGGCTTTTCACACACACAAGTGAATGCCACGCATACTTGGTCAACAGCCATACAGGTCACACTGTGCGTGGCCGTATAAACAACTTTAACACAGTTACAATTATGCACCACACTGTAAATCCACACCAAACAAGAATGACAAACACATTTCAGGAGAACATCCACACCGTAACACAACATAAAGACAACATAACAAATACCCAGACCCCCTTGCAGCACTAACTCTTCTAGGATGCTATAATATACCCCCCCCCCCCCGCCCGCTACCCCCTAACCCCCCCCCCAAACCCTGCCCCTCCAAACCCTGCGCACCTGAACCTCCTCATGCTCTCTCAGGGAGAGCATGTCCCAAATTCCAAGCTGCTGTTTAGAGGCATGTTTAAAAAAATCAGGCAGTGCCAATTTGGCATTTTTTCCATAACTTAAGTTGACTCATTTTGGAAAACCTTGTTACATTGTGTAATGCATCCAGCGGGGCATCACAACAAAATCAGGCATAATAATGTGTTAATTCCACGACTATATATATATATATCGGTATCGGTTTATATCAGAATCGGTAATTAAGAGTTGGACAGTATCGAAATATCGGATATCGGCAAAAAAGAAATTATGGGACTTCTCTAATAATTAGTGTTTATTTTTAAATGCTTAATTATGGTCAATATGGCGATCAACTAAATGGAGAAGTGAGACATGGACCAAAGAAGAAACTATTTTTGGTGAAGCTCTGGATTTGCGGGTATTAACCGATTTACAAGCAAGTTTTTGAAGCGTCGTCTCAAACCAACTCACTTCCTTGATACCATCCACGTTTATTCCAGTCTTTAGAATCACACACACCTTGCTGGTGTTGATGTAAAACTGGGGTCTCGGGTTATAGACCGAAACACAGAGTTTCTCATTGCTTTTGATATTAAAATAACACAACAACAAGCAAGAAGCAGCAAACATGTGTGGACTGGCCTTCGGTTTCATTGAATACGTGGAAGTTGATGTTAGCGTCCAGTGCGAGCTATCAGCAAAAGCCTTCACTACAGGAAGCGCTGACGTCACGGCACACAAGCCCTAGGACAATAGGGCGCTGCTGGGGCCAGGAAGCCACGACCGCTCAGTGCTACACACAACTCCCACAAGTGACCTTCATGCAAGACTACAGACCTTTCTCACACTGGGAAGATTAGGCCTGAGAACATACTGTACCTGTACCTTAGCCTTGGTTCTAATCAGTAGCTTTGTGGTGTATCTTAAAAACAGCTGAAACATGTAGTGACCAAAATCGGACACCAGGTGCCTCTCCTATAAAGGTTGCCGCGCACAAAAAAGTTGTGTCATCAACCCAAAAATGTTGGTCTTTATAGAAAAATTATAAGTGGAAAAAACATTTAAAATTTCTACGCACTCCCTAATGCAAAGTTTTTCAGACATGCGAATCAGCGACACCCAACGATGTCATAACAAAATAAAGCTCATGAAAAACATGCATTGTAAATGATATATTCCAAAATGTATAAGCATTCCTCTAATTCTGGATGTAATTTATATTAATTTGTTAGTGCCGATAAATATCAAAATATTAGGGTTGTGAATCTTTGTACACCGAACGATTCAATCCGTTTCCGATTTTTGGTGACTATTTGATTCAGAATATATACATTTGTTTACATTATATTCACTCTTTTACTATGAAGCCACGCTATTGTAACACGTGGCTTGGCATTGTCTTGCTGAAATAAGCAGGGGCGTCCATGAAAATGTTGCTTCGATGGTAACATATGTTGCCCTGTATGTGCCTTTCAGAATTAATGGTGCCTTTACAGATGTGTAAGTTACCCATGCCTTGGGCGCTAATACACCTGCGCCTATAACAATGCGGATGGTTCTTTTCCTCTTTGGTCCGAAAGACACGACGTCCACAGTTTCCAAAAACAATTTGAAATGTGGATTTGTCAGACAGCAGAACACTTTTCCACTTTGCATCAGTCCATCTCAGATGAGCTCGGGCCCAGCACAGCCGGTGGCGTTTCTAGGTGTTGTTGATAAAAGGCTTCCGCTTTGCATAGTAGAGGTTTAACTTGCACTTACATATGAATGGGATTGTGCTGAAAATTTTAATTTTCCTGAAAGAATAAATAAAGTACTATCTAATCTACAAATGTAGCGACCAATTATAGTTACTGACAGTGGTTTTCTAAAGTGTTCCTGAGCCCATGAGGAGATATCCTTTACACACTGATGTTGCTTTTTGATGATGCACTGCCTGAGTGATCAAAGATCCATAATATCATCGCTTACGTGCAATGATTTATCCAAATTCTCTGAACCTTTTGATGATATTACAGACCTTAGATGGTAAAATCCCTAAATTCCTTGCAATAGCTCGTTGAGAAATGTTTTTCTTAAACTGTTCAACGGTTTGCTCATACATTTTTTCACAAAGTGGGGACCCTCGCCCCATCCTTGTTTGTGAATGACTGAGCATTTCATGGAAGCTGCTTTTATACACAATTATAGCACCCACCTGTTCCCAATTAGCCTGTTCACCTGTCGGATGTTCCAAAAAAGTGTTTGATGAGCTATTTCGATTTTTTCAGTCTTTTTTCCCTTTTTTCCACTTGTGCCAGCTTTTTCGAAAAATGTTGCAGGCATTAAATTCTAAATGAGCTATCATTTGCAAAAAATAACAATGTTTTCCAGTTCGGTATCTTGTCTTTGCAGTCTATTCAATTGAATTTAGGTTGAAAAGGATTTGCAAATTATTGTATTCTGCCAACTTCACTGGTTTTGGGTTTTGCAATATGCAATAATCTGGGGCGCCAGATTTGGCCCGAAAAGTTGTTTGTTTGGCCCTCCATAGCGTCGCTTCCCAAATAAAATGCATATTTATACAGAGCTCTTTACGCGAGGTGTCCCGATCCGATATCAATATCGGATCGGGCTTCCATCTAAATTACAGATGTAAACTCTGATACAAGCAATCCTACTTGTGCAAAGCTTGACTGCTAGTTAACATCTAAATGTTATCTAATCCAGTGTTTTTCAACCTTTTTTGAGCCGAAGCACATTTTTTTGCGTTGAAAAAATGCGGAGGCCCACCACCAACAGAAATTAACAGTAGAATGTGGTTGTCGCAATTGTTGGATATGACCTTAAAGCATAAGCCAGCATGCATCATTATAGCTCTTGTCTCAAAGTAGGTGTACTGTCACCACCTGTCACATCACAAGATGACCTATTTTCACTGTGTTGCTGTTTTCCTGTGTGTAGTGTTTTACTTCCTGTCTTGCACTCTTATTTTGGTGGCTTTTTCTCTTTTTTTGTTGGTATTTCACTGTAACAGTTTCATGTCTTCCTTTAAGCGATATTTCCCGCATCTACTTTGTTTTAGCAATCAAGAATATTTCAGTTGTTTTCATCCTTCTTTGTGAGGACATTGTTGATTGTCATTTCACGTTCGGTTGCACATAGTGGACGTCGTCTTTGCTCCACAGTAAGTCTTTGCTGTCGTCCAGCATTCTGTATTTGTTTACTTTTGTAGGCCGTTCAGTTTTAGTTTGGTTCTGCATAGACTTCTCTAAGCTTCAATGCCTTTTCTTAAGGGCACCCACCTTTTGTTTATTTTTGGTTTAAGCATTGGAAACCTTTTTACCTGCATGCTGCCTCCCGCTGTTTAGAACATCTACAAAGCAATTAGCTACCGGCTGCCCCCTACTTATATGGAAGAGCTTTGGACAGCACTGACACTCAACAACAACACATCATTTGCAGACTATAATTACTGGTTTTCAAGAAATATTTTTAACCCAAATAGGTGAAATTAAACAATCTCCCACGGCACACCAGACTGTATCTCACAAAACACTAGTGTGCCGCGGCAGAGTGGTTAAAAAACACTGATCTAATCTACCTAAATAAGCACACAAGGTTGTTTTTTACCTTAATATTTTGAAATAAACAGTGCAGCATTTTTGATACCTATGGTTTTCTAACTAATTTCACTTGATCCAAAAAATACAACAAATATGTACGATTCCTGCTGATATAGTATCGGATAATATCATCATCGCCCAAGGCTCCAACTTCATAATTACATCTGGACACCCCTGAATCTCACACAATCATTGATTGCATTGCTATTTTCACTGATTAAAGGGGAACATTATCACCAGACTTATGTAAGCGTCAATATATACCTTGATGGTGCAGAAAAAAGACCATATATTTTTTTAACCGATTTCCGAACTCTAAATGGGTGAATTTTGGCGAATTAAACGTCTTTCTGTTTATCGCTCTGGAGGGGATGACGTCAGAACGTGACGTCGCCGAGGTAATACAGCCGCCATTTTCATTTTCAACCCATTGTAAACATTGGGTCTCAGCTCGGTTATTTTCCGTTTTTTCGACTATTTTTTGGAACCTTGGAGACATCATGCCTCGTCGGTGTGTTGTCGGAGGGTGTAACAACACTAACAGGGAGGGATTCAAGTTGCACCACTGGCCCGAAGATGCGAAAGTGTCTGCCGCCAGAACCCCATTGAATGTACCAAAGTGTCTCCACATTTTACTGGCGATGACAGACATGGCACAGAGATGTATGGATAGATAACCTGCAGATGCATTTGCAACGATAAATTCAACGAAATCACAAAGGTGAGTTTTGTTGATGTTGACTTATGTGCTAATCAGACATATTTGGTCGCGGCGTGACTGCCAGTTAATCGATGCTAACATGCTACGCTAATCAACGCTAACATGCTATTTACCGGCGGTGCTAAAGCAGACATGGCACAGAGATGTATGGATAACCTGCAGATGCATTTGTAACGATAAAGTCACAGAAATCACAAAGGGGAGTTTTGTTGATGTTGACTGCCAGCTAATCGATGCTAACATGCTACGCTAATCAATGCTAACATGCTATTTACCGGCGGTGCTAAAGCAGACATGGCACAGAGATGTATGGATAACCTGCAGATGCATTTGCAACAATATTATGTTTCCTTCCACCCACATTTAATGCGAAAAAAACACTTACCAATCGACGGATTTAAGTTGCTCCAGTGTCACAAGATGCGAAAATCCTGATCGTTTGGTGCGCACATTTTACCGGCCATACTAACGCAGCTATTCGGCCACGCAATGGCTATGAATAGCGTCAATAGCTATTCGCTCAATAGCTTCAGTTTCTTCTTCAATACTTTCATACTCCAACCATCCGTTTCAATACATGCGTAATCTGTTGAATTGCTTAAGCCGCTGAAATCAGAGTCTGAATCCGAGCTAATGTCGCTATATCTTGCTGTGCTATTTGCCATTGTTTGTTTACACTGGCAGCACTGTATGACGTCACAGGGAAATGGATAGTGGCATCGCAAATAGCGAAAATCAAGCACTTTAAAGCTTTTTTTAGGGATATTTGGACACCGGTAAAATTTTGAAAAAAACTTCACAAAATACAACATGCCACTGGGAACTGATTTTTATTGTTTTTAACCCTTTTGAAATTGTGATAATGTTCCCCTTTAAAGCAAGTAAATTATTTAGGCTATTTGTGTTTAACACTTATAATCACTGTTTGTCCTGCTTTAGATCATCACCATATTCATGAGCTAATTAGTCTGACCATTTATGGATGATAGTGGGAGCATACTGGAGAGGAATTTTACTTTGGAAACCGCACACACTTTTATAACAGAGGCCGCCGGACACAAGACATGAGGACAAGTCGCTGAGCAGGCTATTCCCAAGAAGTCTTTCAGTGTTCGTGACGTCGTCTCCTCTGTCCTCGCCAGAGCAGAAAATAAAGCAAGCTTCTTTGCATCGCTTCCGCAACAACAACAGACGGACGGCACCGAAAAACACAACCTCCTCGGTGGAGGTAATGACATGCTAGCACTCACTCTGCATAATTACAGCCCGGCGGCGGTTCTGCTGAGGCCGTAAAAAGATTGGATATGCATTCGACTCGTAAACATTTTGGATGCCTGTTCGGAGGGAGAGGGTGTACAGCTAATTACAACATGTAGCTGCCGTCAAGCAAACCAGAGGTGTCAATCAATCATGATAAGAGACCGCGGTTTTGACAGCAGGGACAAATGTCTGCATGTTCCCTTGCATGGTGACACATGTATGGTAACCCTAACCCATTGTGTACAACTGCTACCAATACTACAACTCCTACTAAAGCAGGGGTGTCCAAAGTCCTTTTTTTTACAGCATGTGGCACATTCTAAAAGTACCATTACAAAAAAAAGCCCATAAAAATGTGGAATAAAATATCAAACAGGTGAAATGTAACAAAAAAGTTGCAAAGCTTGCTGTTTTTTTCTTTAAAATTGCCACTGATCAATAAATAATAATGAATCAAAATACATGTTGTTGTGAACTATTGAAATATTCAAGGTTCCAATTACTTCACATCAAATATTAGTTTTGGGGTAAAATATTGCATATTTTGACTGTTTGCCATAACAAAACAGTTGTTTTTTTTGACAAACAACATAAATCCAGCAGAAAAAAAAATAACAATAACTAAAACTTATAATCGACAGATAGAGCTGAAGTTCAACTGAAGATGTAAGCGTTAAAAGTAAAAAAATAATAATAATAATAATGTGTGACTTACTTTTAACACTTTCATAAGTGGGGCCCTTTTAAATCCCTGTGGGATGTATTTGTTAAAACTTATAAAACTAAAAATTTAAATAAATAAAAATAAAAATGTGTGTGAATTATTGACCTAATCAAGGCTCCAATTACTTCACATCAAACATTCCACATAAAATATTTTTTGGGAGAAATATTGCATATTTTGAGTGTTTGCCATGACAAAAAAGTTTTCCTTTTTGTTTTCTGACAAAAAGGACATAAAAAAGCAGAAGAAAAAAAACATACAAAAATAATTAAAACTTATAATCGACAGATAGAGCTGAACTTCATCTCAGATTTTATCATTGAAAGTAAAAATAATTGAAATGTGTGACTTATTTTTAACACTTTTATGAGTGGGGCCCTTTTAAATACCTGGGAATTTTCATAAAATATATTTTTTTTATAACTGTCATTGCTCAAAAAATAATAATACATCTAAATCAATGTTGTTATGACTTATTGACCAATTCAAGGTTCCAGTTTTTCACATCAAATATTCCACTTTAAAAAAAATTTCAGGAGAAACATTGCATGTGTTGAGTGTTTGCCATAACAGAAAAAAGGTTGTTTTTTTTGGACGAAAATAACATAAAACGAGCAGGAAAAAAACCCATTCCAAAATAATTTTCACTTATAATTGACAGTTCATCTCGAGATTTAAGTGTCAAAACTAAAAAAAAAAAAAAAAGAATGTGTGACTTACTTTTAACACTTTTTTGAGTGGGGCCCTTTTAAATCCCTTAACATTTTATTGGGATGTATTTTTTTAAACTGTCATTGTTAAAAAATAACTATTAATCAAAATCAATGCTCTTACAAATTATTGACCTATTTCAGGCTCCTAATACTTCACATCAAATATTCCACTTAAATGTGTTTTTTTTTTTTTTTGGGGGGGGGCGCGACATTGCATATTTTGCATGTTTGCCATACAAAAACTGGGTTTTCTTTAACAAAAAGGTCATGAAATCGAATAATAAAAACAAAATCATTTATATTGACCAGATCTAAAGTTGATCTAAAGATTTAAGCTTATTAAGACTTATTTTTAACATTTGTAGAACAAAAAAACCCTTACAGGTCCCCTGGGATTGAAAATGAAACATATCAAAACGGCCACTGCATGCATTGAAAAAGTGGAAAAAGTTTGGACACCCCTCCACTGGAGCCAAGCTTGCAACTCTCGTGGTCACGTCCTGAGACTCCGCCAAGAACGGAAGTCAAAATGTGCGAACTTACATCGTGGGCTTTCATTTCCTCTCAGGATTCTCTCCACACAAACTTTCCAGAGAACTTCAGGAGCTAATCCTTTGGTATGAGGGGCAATATCATGGCTGCTTTTGCAAGCTGAAACCGAGAGCTCCCTCTAATCCGTCATCGGCGGGATCGTAGTAAGTCTACAACCGACATAGGACCGCTGCCAATACTGCGAAAAAAGTATCCAGTAACCAGAAACCCCTTTTTGCCGAATCACCTGGCAAGCCTTGTCCTTCAGTAACAGCCTCTTAATCGCCACAACGCCAACGTGAGAACTGGCAGTTCAGTTGCGGCGGCATTAGTGTCGATAGCGTCGCATTTCCCGCATATTTGTTAGGGCAACGTAACCACTTTCCCAGCAGTGGTAGCCGGCGACTCAGCGGAACGCCGCAGCAGCAGAGCCTACGCATTCGCCGTTCAGAATGTCGGCGGCGTGAAAGGCGATATATCTGCTTGAGTAAACACGGAGGAATGGGCCGCTGGGGTAAAAGTAGTCCTCGAGAAGATAAATAGGGAGGTTTATGTAGGGGGAAATCACAATATCAACACAGCGGAGATGAGGCGAGCCTGTACGGTGATTTACGTGCATTTCTCACCCAGGGATGTGCAGTTTGACGCTCACTCAAAGAAATCATCATAACTAAAGGAGTTTTACAAAAGGCAAAAGGGAAAATATTCCGGATTAATAGTACCATAATAGCATGTTTGTGGACAATAACAAAGACAAATACTTCCCCACTGGACTGCATGTAATTGCAAAATATTTACCGTATTTTCCGGACCATAAGCCGCACTGACCATTAGGCGCACCGGATGATAAGGCACATAAAAGGAGTCTTTTTTTTTTTTCTAAATGGAAAAACTTCCTTGTGGTCTACACAACATGTAATGGTGGCTCTTTGGTCAAAATCTTGCATAGAATATGTTTTAGAGATCATCTTCAAGCCGCTTTCTGACAGTCGCTTCCGGATGCGCCGTTTTGTGGGCGGTCTTATTTACGTGGCTCACCTTCGGCAGCGTCTTCTCCCCGTCATCTTTGTTGTTGCGGTGTAGCGTGCAAGGACGGGAGTGGAAGAAGTGTCAAAAGATGGAGCTAGCGGTTTTAATGACATTTAGACTTTACTTAAATCAATAACGGAGCAGCATCTCTTCATCCGGAAACAACACCCGAAATGTGTCCCGTGAAAAAACGTCCAACCGGAACTCTCTAATAACTAAAGTTCCTTGGGTGTGTCAGGGGTATTTGTTGTTGACGAACCCTAAGATGCAGGGCAAGAGGAAGGCATTGCATATGAAAACATGATTTAATTAAAACTGAAAAATAACAAACAAAAAGCACGCACGTGGGCGGAATAACTAACTAAAGGAGCTAGTACTGGAAGCTAGAAAACAAAAAGGAACTTTAGCATGGAAGCTAGTGGATAGCAAAAAGAAAAACTGGAAGTAACTAATGGCTAACAAGAACAGCTTACCTCTACGACGACCAGGACAAAATGTAGCATGACAGGTAATAGCTGAAAAGAATCACAGACATGACAAGAGCAACATATGGCAACGACAAGTCCGAATGACAATACAATGATCCAGCACTGACTGGAGGAACAAAGCAGGTAAAATAGGAGCTGGCCGATTGACATCAGGTGTGACCAGATGCCGATCAGCCGCAGCTCAGTGAAAACAGGACACAGGGAGACAAACAGGAAGCTGAACCAAAATAAGAGCACTAGACAGGAACTAAGGACAGGAAATACTAAACACACAGAGGAGAAACTAAAACACAAACAAACTGTCAGTGGCAACTCTGACAGGGTGAATATTATCAACTCACTACACCGGTATGTTTTAGCGCTTTCATGGCAAGTTTACTGACAGATATAAGGAAGAACTTTACACTACTTTATATTAGAAATGGCAACAGCGGACGAGGAATGTCCCATAACAAGAAAATGGAGAAAAAGAAGAAGCTTATCGACGATGTCGCCGCCACGGACTACAAAGGCGGAGGCACACAATTTTTTAGGATTTATGAAGATCCCAAATAAAGATCAGCAGGTACCAGAATGTAAGAAAAGTTATTTTTGACATAGTATTACAAAACAAAATGCCAGATAATATGTATTACCTTATACAAACACCATATCAATACGCGTTTCTTTAATGCGCCGACAATCCACCAAGCGGAGCGGCTTAATAGCTTGCCAAAGTCGTACTAAAACATTTTGATAGATTTTTGAGCGCCGTGTGTATATGTTCTATATTTTCAATGGAACATATAAAATGTTGGTGTTGTTTACTTGAGTCATATTGCCTTCATAGAGCAGTCTACACAAATATCCCTATGTTTGACTGCCATTTACTGGTCAAACTTATCATTACACCATGTACCAAATAAAATTGCTTCGAGGTCGGTGAGCAAAACCAGAATTATTCCGTAGATTAGGCGCACTGGGTTATATGGGGCACTGTCAAGTTTTGAGAAAAAAAAAAGATTTTAAGTGAGCCTTATAGTCCGGAAAATACGGTATGCTTATTGCTGCACTGGAGATTCAACAGTAAGAGAATTCACTCATTTCCATGTTGTGATACTGTATGTTACAGCCTTTTTCCATCATGGATCGACTGGCTTTTTTTCCCCAATTACTACACTGCAAATTATATATTACTTTCTAGGAATGTCCCTGGTTTTAAAAGCTGTTTACTTATTTATAGTCATTGACTACAATAAATTCCAGACTATAAGCCGTTACTTTTTTCCTACACTATAAACGGGAACTTCAATTTTTCGTCATTACAAAGACATGATGAAGGATAAATACATTTGTTTAAAAGTCCACTTACAATGGCGCCTATGTGAACTGCTCTATTCTGCCAATAAAGCCTTTGAAAAAACATCCAAACACCTCCATTAGGGTTTTAGAAACATGATGACATATGAAATGTAGTAATGTGCTCATTTATATTTAATATTTACGTATTTTGATCATTTTAAGCATTCGTGCCACATTCGTTTAAAAAATGCATCACGACGTTTCCTTTTTTTTCTTCATCATTGATTATTACTCACTGCGGACTTAATGAGAACAAACAAACATAAACAAAACATCCCTTACTGTATAAGGTCTGCTGTCATTAGGATGCCGATTGATAGGATGTTCATATATTCCCATTTAGATGTAAAATGTCACATAATGATCACGAAGAAAGTGTCGTTCTCGCCATTTCCGAGTCCTAAATGACTGTAAAAGTGTCGCAACTTGTTGGAGTACGTCCTCAGCCATTTACTTACCAGGTGAGAGGCATGATTTATGATCTACAATAAACTACCAGGGAGGAAGGAAGCGAGGAAACACCTCGCCAGTCGATCATGTTGAAATTGTACACAAGCTAACTGTTATCAAGCAATAACTCCCAGTTATTACGTACTTTTGACTTAGTTTTGATCAAACAACGATCAGGAGAATAAGGAGCTAGTTAAAATATTGTCACACTGTCAATAGCACTCACCATGAATACATTTGCAGAAAATATAAGTGACCGGTATCAGTGTTGTTATCGACTAGCCTCGGAATCGGCAGCATGAAACCCTGAATGGAACATCCTCACTAATTGTCATAATTGGCCATGACGCATGTGCATTTAATTGTCATGCACGATGTTGGAAAGAGGACTAGTAATTGTGGCAATGGCAAAAAGTAATAAAAAACTGCATGTTCAGAAATGAATGTTGTATTTTTGGAGTGCTTTTAAATAGGGGCGATGCCTCCTCCTTCATTCGGTTTGCTAGCAAAATGAGTCGCAGCGAAACAAGGACTCAACTATTGAGTTTATTTTGGTGGTATCACTGTAGTATGTGGTGTGATACACAAACTAATACTTTTACTCTTGTATCCATACTATATTACTATGTCACCATCAAAGTCTCCCTGTGTTTAAAAACAGGCTACTTTTCTGTTTCTAGCTTTAATTAAGGGTACTCAAATGCACCACAATTATGGGCAATGAGCTGAAAAAGTGGAACTTGTACAAAACTTTCTCAGTATGCTGCCACAAATAGATGTATTGTTATTTTCCCCTACTGCTAGTGCTGTGTGAGAATCCTTAAAGGTGAGTTTTGACGAGTTATGACTGTTCCAAGCTCTGTTTGTCTAACTTGGGGGCCGGCATTCCCGCTGTTCTTTAGCGCCGATCTGGTGACTCCCTGGAGCTTTTTCAAAAATAAATTAAAATGGAAAACGACAGGGGAGGGGGGGGGTTTATTTTTTGTTTTAACATGGTTTCTGTAGGAGGACAAATATGACACAAAGCTTCTTAACTGTTAGAAAGCTCACTGTTTAATATGTTTGTGTTAATGCTTTACGGATGAGAGTATTTGGAAAGCGCCGTTTTGTCCTACGAATTTTGGCAGTCCTTGAACTCACCGTAGTTGTGTGGACTATGACAGTTTGTTTACATGTGCAACTTTCTCCAACATGTTTTACGCTGCTCCTTCTTTGTCTCATTTTGTCCACCAAACTTTTTATGCTGTGCTTGAATACACAAAGGGGAGCTTTGTTGACGTTATTGACTTGCGTGGAGCGCTAATCAGGCATTTTGGTCAGTGCATGACTGCAAGCTAATCGATGCTAACATGCGATTTAGGTTAACTGTATGTACATATTGCATCATTATGCCTCGTTTGTAGGTATATTTGAGCTCATTTAATTTAATTTAATTATGTTATATGTGTATTTAATTTATATTGACACGTGTCATGACAGATTATCTGTACGTAGTATTGGCTGCATTTCTGATAGTTGTTTGTGTGCCATGTTGTTCCAGAATACAGCAAACGTTACCAGGTTTACAAAGATTTTCATAAATCCATCAGACGAAGACAGCCTGCCGTTCCCTTTAACTTGGACACACACATCTATACCTTTGGCCATTTTAAGCCAGTAATTTCCAGGAATTAACTCACTCTCGGAGAAGCCTCTGTTTTACTAGTGTTTACCATTGTTGTAAAAATGTGTAGAACCAAATATTACATTTTAACATTTCTGTCAACAAAGATTTGCATCACCCTGCGACACACATAGTCATTTTGATAGTAAACTAATACAGGTATAGACATTTACATCAGTATAAGGCGTTAAATTTTTGCGGCTCCATACAGTTAGTTTTTTTTGTCATTTTGGTCCAAAATGACTCTTATCAATATTAGGGGTGGCCAACCTCTGGACTAACTTGTGTAACCAACCATTTTTGATAAGGAGTGTTTTATAGGTAGTCTCATAATTAGTCTTAGACCTGATACAATAAACATTATTGAACTTTAATGGCTATATTACTTTTAAATGATAATTTTTGACATCATTTTTTAGTAACTTACATACTTAAATGGCAGAAAAAGAAAAAAAAGTGCCACTGCTTGGGGAGCAACATCCCCACCTATTCCAAAAATAAATACTTTTTAAACTTTGTTTTAAATATCAGTGAAATCATATTTAACTTGTCATATTTTTAAGCATACACAAACATGTTCCTGTAATTGAGACGCAAAGGTTCCTATCATGTAGACCTGACCATTGACGTGTGTCCGTTTTTGGGCCCGCAAAAAAGGTACCAACCGTTACCAAGGGGTCCAATTATTAGTTCTATGACAGGGGTTCCCAAACCTTTTCCTCTGATGACCACAGGCTGACAAATCAGAGGATGCGGGGGCCATTTTTGTAGTTTTGACCTTCTAGACCAGTACAATGTGTAGATTTTTTTCCCTAAAAACTAGAAAATGCAATTGCGGTACACATTTCCTGAGATTGTTGTTATCAGTTAGCACACTGGCCAGATAGCGTCAAAAAAACAAAAATATGACCAAAATTAGCTAAAAAAGTGTGCTATCAGTACTATGCTAATATTCTGTCACGCCAAATTTCTTCCCCCCTATAAAAAACCCTCCCCCCGGAAGAAATTTGGCGTGACAGCCCCTCTATTGCTTGAAGGACCCCAATGAGGGTGGAGGGACCTTAAAGGAGCCTACACAACTGCCTGTTTTAAAAGCATTATAATTGGCTGATTGTCATTGGTGAAAAATAACGGTGAGGAAAAAATATTAGCATTCCAGCATGTTTACCTTTCAAGCTATTTTTGCGTCGCTAATTTTGCAGCTGTAACCCTTAACGGTGAGGAAAAAATATTACCATTCCAGCATGCTAACCTTTCAAGCTATTTTTGCTTCGCTAATTTTGCAGCTGTAACCCTTAACGGTGAGGAAAAAATATTACCATTCCAGCATGCTAACCTTTCAAGCTATTTTTGCTTCGCTAATTTTGCAGCTGTAACCCTTAAGAGTCATATAACTTGGTATTGTCACGCCCTCATTGGGGTCCTTCAGGCATTAGAGGGGCTGTCACGCCAAATTTCTTCCGGGGGGAAGGTTTTTGTAGGGGGGAAGAAATTTGGCGTGACAATGCCAACAACAGCACGTATACAGTTATTCATCCATCCATTTTCTACAGGTTGTCCACACACACATCGCAGGGAAAACACAGATATACAGACAACATTCACACACTAGGGCCAACAGTTAGCATTAGTGAAATACCAAAATATATGACAGTGAGATGTATACTTTACTAAGTTAGCTAAAGAAAAAGCCAGCATGCTAAAATACTAACTGACCAAAATATATTACTCTGATGTGTGTACCTGAAAAATGTGTTTAAACGCTTGCATGCTTCAAGTACCAAAATATGATTCAGGTGTAAACTTAGCTAAAAAAAAATAAATAAAAAAAAATTGGCATTTACAAATAGCATACTAATAGGTATCATTCTTCAAGTAGCAATATGTTTGAGGCTGAGGTGTATACTAGCAAGATATTAGAACGTGGACCCCGACTTAAAAAAGTTGAAAAACTTATTCGACTGTTACTATTTGGTGGTCAATTGTATGCACAATACTATGCTGTGCAATCTACCAATAAAAGTTTCAATCAATCAATCAAGGAATGCTAATGAATGAACTACGGTCTGCAAATGGGCCCCAGACCGCACATTGGACAGCCGTGCTCTATGGTTATTAGAGGTGGACTGTGAGAGTCCTGCAAGCATAGCTACTGGGTCAATCCATTAGGGGTCGGGGGGTTAAAGATTGTGAATACTCCCAGTGTGCGGAAGCATGGAAACAGCCGAGACTGCTTCCTGATTAGTTTAAAGGACCACAGGACTGGGTGGGCGACTACTGTGTGCGGCGTGTGTGTGTGTGCGTGCGTGTGTGTGTGCGTTTTTAACAAGGGAGCGGGTTGACTGTGGCTGTGGTGGTTGCAGACCATGTAATTATTACCACTTAGCGTGGAGGACAAAATAACAATTTCAGTCATAAGTAACACTCTTGTTGATTTGACAGACCAGTAAGTCCTGGTGGACTGATTGACACAAAGTATGACCTGGAGTGACATCAAGCATCCTTTAAGAAAACTGCATATACTGAAAACATGAGGACATTCCCATGACCGATGGATGCACACTCACAGGTGAAAATGAAAATACTGTATATGCACCCTGTCAGTGTTTCCTGTGCTAGGTTTTACCTTGTGCCACTGTCATTAAACCCCAATCACTTGAAATTTCTCACAAAAACGTGGAATAATAGAGCAAACAGGTGAAAAATAACAAGAAAAAGTTGACTTTAATATCACAAAGCTGCCATAAAGGATGTTTTTTTTTTCTTTTAAACTGTCATTGCTCATAAAATAGTAATGGATCAAAATCACTGTTGTTATGAGTTATTGACATTGTCAAGGCTCCAATTTCATTAAATCAAATATTCCACTTTGAAATACAAACCCCAAAACCAGTAAAGTTGTCACGTTGTGTGAATCGTAAATAAAAACAGAATACAATGATTTTCCAAATCCTTTTCAACCTAAATTCAATTGAATAGACTGCAAAGAAAAGATACTTAACATTCTGGCAAACCTTGTTATTTTTTGCAAATATTAGTTCATTTGAAATTTGATGCCTGCAACATGTTTCAAAAAAAGCTGGCAAAAGTGGCAAAAAAGACTGACAAAGTTGAGGAATGTTCATCAAACACTTATTTGGAACATTCCACAGGTAAACAGACTAAGTGGGAACAGTGCCATGATTGGTTATAAAAGCAGCTTCCATGAAATGCTCAGTCATTCACAAACAAAGATGGGGCCAGGGTCACCACTTTGTGAATAAATGCATGAGCAAATTGTCGAACCGTTTGAGAACAACATGTCTCAACGAGCTATTGCAAGGAATTTAAGGAGTTCATCATCTAAGGTCTTTAATATCATCAAACGTTTCTGAGAATCTGGAGAAATCACTCCACATAATATTGAATGCCCGTGACCTTGGATCCTTCAGACGGTACTGTATCAAAAACCGACATCAGTGTGTAAAGGATATCACCACATGGGCTCAGGAACACTTTAAAAAACCACTGTCAGTAACTACTGTACAGTTTGTCTCTACATCTGTAAGTGCAAGTTAAAACTCTACTATGCAAATTGAAAGCCATTTATCAACAACACCCAGAAACGCCACTGCTTTGCTAGGCCCAAGTTCATCTAGGATGGACTGATGCAAAGTGGAAAAGTGTTTTGTGTTCTGACGAGTCCACATTTCAAATTGTTTTTGGAAACTGTGGACTTGTGTCCTCCGGAACAAAGAGGACAATAACTATCCGTATGGTTCTAGGCCCAAAGTTCAAAAGCTAACATCTGTGATGGTATGGGGGTGTATTAGTGCCCAAAGCATGGGTAACATACACATCGGTTAAGTTAAAGAACCAACTATTGTGGTGAGATTATCCTCTGCATTTGACCAATCACCCTCACCGCCTGGGAGGTGAGGGGAGCAGTGGCCACGCCCGGGAATTGTTTTTGGTGATTTAACCCCCAATTTCAACTCTTGATGGGGAGTGCCAAGCAGGTAGGTAATGGGTTCCATTTTTATAGTCTCTGGTATGACTCGGGCGGGGTTTAAACTCACGACCTACCGATCTCAGGGTGGACAATTGGAGGCATCATTAATGCTGAAAAGTACATACAGGTTTTAGAGCAACATACATGTATGTTGCCATCCAAGCAACATTTCATGGACGCCCTTGCTTATTTCAGCAAGACAATGCCAAGCCCTGTGTTACAACAGCATGGCTTCATAATAAAAAAATGCGGATACTAGACTGGCCTGTCTGTAGTCCAGGCCTGTCTCCCATTGTAAATGTGTGGCGCATTATGAAGCCTAAAATACGACAACGGAGACCCCGGACTGTTGAACAACTTAAGTTGTACATCAAGCAAGAACGGTAAAGAATTCCACCTTAAAAGCTTGAAAAATTGGTCTCCTCAGTTCCCAAATGTTTACTGAGTGTTGTCAAAAGGAAAGGCCATGTAACAGTGGTAAAAATGCCCCTGTGCTAACTTTTTTTGCAATGTGTAACTGCCATTAAATTCTGAGTTAATAATTATTTGCATTTACAGCAATGTTGATCAATGTGCTTTGTCCTTGTTTAAATAAACTAATGAAATAAAAATGAACATGTATTATACAGCTGTGATTGTAAAACTGTGGTACTTGTACCACTATCAATCAATCAATCAATGTTTATTCATATAGCCCTAAATCATAATTGTCTCAAAGGGCTGCAAAAGCCACATCGACAACCTCGGTTCAGAGCCCACATAAGGGCAAGGAAAAACTCACAACACAGTGGGATGTCAACTAGTTGTACGCCAAAGAATCATTTGATTTTCCTTTATTCAAACACAGTGTTACAGTTCAAACTGTGTGTAATGTTACAGTGGCCATAAACATTAAATACAATTGTTTAATTAAACCTCTGCATTGCTTTTAATGAATACTTGGGCCTACTACACTACTGTATTTTAACATTGGTCATTATGGTGGTACTTGGAGAGCCTTGTTTTTTCTGAGGTGGTACTTGGCGAAAAGCATTTGAGAACCACTGATCTGGACACTTGAGCATTCAAAGTAAAAAAACAAACAAACAAACAAAAAAACTTTTGTGAGTAGGTCCCTTTTGGGTACCCGATAATTTTAGTGGGATTTTATTTTTTAAACTGTTATTGCTCAAAAAATAAGAATGAATGGTGAATGGCGAATTATAGACCTATTTAAAGCTTCAATTACTCCACTTTGAAATTTTTGGGGGGTAAAATAATGCATACTGTAGTTTGTGTTTTTGTCATACAAAAACAACAAGGTTTTTGTATGACGGAATAAAACATAAACATTTTAAAAACTTTATATCGACAAACTTGCAGCTGATCTCAAGATTTGAGCGCTGATCAAAAAAAGAATAATAATAATATATGACTTATTTCTTACTTGTTTATGACTGAGAACCTTCCGGATCCCCAGGATCAAACTTAAAGTCCTACTGAAATGAGATTTTCTTATTTAAACGGGGATAGCAGGTCCATTCTATATGTCATACTTGATCATTTCGCGATGTTGCCATATTTTTGCTAAAAGGATTTAGTAGAGAACATCGACGATAAAGTGCGCAACTTTTGGTCGCTAATAAAAAAGCCTTGCCTTTACCGGAAGTAGCAGACGATGTGCGCGTGACGTCACGGGTTGTAGGGCTCCTCACATCCTCACATTGTTTACAATCATGGCCAGCAGCAGCTAGAGATATTCGGACCTAGAAAGCGACAATTTCCCCATTCATTTGAGCGAGGATGAAAGATTTGTGTATGAGGAAACTAGGAGTGAAGGACTAGAAAAAAAAAAGGCGATTGCAGTGGGAGCGATTCAAATGTTTTTTGACACATTTAATAGGATACATCTGGAAAATCTCTTATCTTCCTATTGTTTTGCTAGTGTTTTAGTGAGATTAATTAGTACCTGAAAGTCGGAGGGGTGTGGCCACGGGTGTGTTGACGCCAGAGTTTCTGAGGGAAGTCACGAAGCTGCAGTAGGACGGAAGCTCCGCTGATGTCTCCGGTAAAAGGCGACTTATTACCACAATTTGCTCACCGAAAACTGCCGGTTGACATGTAGTCGGGATCCATGTTCGCTTGACCGCCCTGATCCATAGTAAAGCTTCATCTTTGGGAATTTTAAACAAGGAAATACCGGCTGTGTTTGTGTGGCTAAAGGCTAAAAGTTTCCCACCTCCATCTTTCTACTTTGACTTCTCCATTATTAATTGAACAAATTGCAAAAGATTCAGCAACACAGATGTCCAGAATACTGTGTAATTATGCAATTAAAGCAGACTACTTATAGCTTGGATCAGGCGGGAAAATAATGTCCGTTACAACCCGAGACGTCAAACGCACGCGTCATCATACCGCGACGTTTTCAACACGACAATTCGCGGGAAATTTAAAATTGCAATTTAATAAACTAAAAAGGCCGTATTTGCATGTGTTGCAATGTTAATATTTCATCATTGATACATAAACTATCAGACTGCATGGTCGGTAGTAGTGGGTTTCAGTAGGCCTTTAAGGGGCGCCCTAAAGGTAAAAAATATAAATATATTATATATTCTAATGGGTTTGAAAATGACAATGCTTTAACTTTTCAGGCTCCGTCCCTCAATGGAAATTTGCCTTTAAGGGACTGACACGCGCATGTGTGCAAAATCAGAGCGAGATTGGTTGAAAAACAAGCAAAAACATCTTTCCGAGGTTATGTTGGATTATAATTGGTGTTCCATCGTACTTTTGGAGGGTATTGAGGGTCATCGTACGAACATCCAGGTTCTTCTCCAAAAATAGTCAGCAGAAAAGGGAGCAAAAGTTGCGTGGTGGGAGGACTCAAAGCGGGAGAAGATGGCGAGGGAAAGAGAGGAGGGGAGTTAATGAGCACCAGATGCGGTACCTTCGCTGGGAGTCGCATTCTTGGCCGCTTTGGTCGGCGTATGATCGGTGCTGGAGCTTATGTCAGAGGAGATGCTGGAGCTCCCTTTGCCTGGTGGGGGACAAGAAGACATCATGAACACATCATCTCTTGTCGTGTTTTATCACTTCTATGACACCTGCAGTTTGTCACCGACATTGAAACTTGGATCCGTTTCGGCCTTCAAAGGCAACAGCCATCAATCTGCTTAATATGACAAGTGCTGGTCTATCGAGTCCCGCTGGATTTACAGCAACCAGCTAAGCTTGCAGGGTTAAGATGGAGGACGAGAGTCCACCTCGGTGACTGCTTGTCTGCCTGCTTGTTTATGGGATTCCATTCCTCCGGCGGATCATAAATGCAGCTCTGCGGCTTTCCTGAGACAAAGAATGCGGTGTCGGCTGAGAGCTTATCCCGAAAAGTCAAGCTCGTGTGCACAAACAAGAACCTTGAAAGGTCCCCTATTATGCAAAGGGATTTTTTTTTAATGACGCGTCCCGAGAGCCGGTTTATGAGCACCAGAAGTGGGTAAAATCAATCACTTCTTCGCTCAGCACGCCACTTCCCGGGTTTTCATGAAGGTTTTGCGCTTGTAAAATGGTCATGAATGAATGACAGGGCAATCAATATAAAAATGTACCCCAAACATATTCCTAGCCCCTTCCAGCTCCATCACTGATACGACTAACATGGCAAATTACCCCACTTTTTTACATGGTGGGTCTGTGTGACCGTAAGGTATGCAAATTTATGTTTCAATTGGAGATGGACCGATCCCGACCATGGGATGCCGAGGCCAGACGATCTTTACCACAGCTGTGTCCCAGTTTGTGTGTGACTCAAGATTGTACCCACGTGAAATATTCCTTCAAAAACACACAATTACATTTCCATACACGCAGGAGTTCCTGGCTCAAAGCTGCAACTGGCGCGTCGTCTATCCACAGTGCGAAACGGCTTCTAAAATACGAATCCTCACCAGCATGGCGAAAAATAAACCTAAATTTCATGCAAGTACCATTATCACTGGAGGACTAGAGGAAGAAGAAGGGCAAAGCATGCGAATGGAGAACACAAGAAGCTACTAAGCTTCAATGTCAAGTAGGAGTGATCGATCCAGACATCAATACTGGGTTGTACTTGTACTTCTATAGCCCTTTTCTACCTTCAAGGTACTCAAAGCGCTTTGACACTACTTCCACAGTCACCCATTCACACATACATTCACACACTGATCGAAGGAGCTGCCATGCAAGGCGCTAATCAATCATCCATTTTCTACCGCTTATTCCCTTTCGGGGGTCGCGGGCTAATCAATCAATCAATGTTTATTTATATAGCCCTAAATCAAAAATGTCTCAAAGGACTGTACGAACCATTACGACTACGACATTCTCGGAAGAACCCACATAAGGGCAGGGAAAACTCACACCCAGTGGGCAGGGAGAATTCACACCCAGTGGGACGCCAGTGACAATGATGACTATCAGAAACCTTGGAAAGGACTTCAAATGTGGACCCTCAGGTTGCGCACGGCCACTCTTCCACTGCGCCACGCCATGCCTGTACAAGTGATACCTAGTATAATATCAGTATATAAACGATACTAAAGTGATTAAATTGATGTTGTTTTTTTTATTGTTCTTATTACAAAATACATGTGTTGGTGTTTTTTGTTATTATTTACAAACTCGGGGAGTAAGTCTGGCTTTGAGGGCAAAACCCTTGAGATTGAAATTAGAGCCGATAGTAGTATTTGCTTTTGTATACTTATATATACTTGTATACTTATTCTGTACTAGTCACTTTATTTTGTCAAAAATGTAGCATTCAATGCCATAAATGTTACACAGCACATCATTAGATTTGTAACAATACTTGGATCTGAAGCCAAAAAATCGGCTCGGTATGATAGGCTAAAAATGTTGATCATGACTTCTCTACTTTTATTTATGACAATTTAAATTTTGCACAAAAAATACTTAATTGACTTATTAATTGTCCATGATTTTTTTTGGTACATATAATGCATCAAATCTTCTGCCCGGATACAGCTGAGATAGGCTCCAGCTCCCCCCGCGACCCCAAAAGGGACAAGCGGTAGAAAATGGATGGATGGATGCATCAATGAAGTTTAAATTTGATTGAAAATGTATAAAAGTTGTTTCTAAATAAATAAAAGTGTGGAAAAAAAGAGGGCCACTCCAAAAATAAATTCTGTGCAGTGCTCTAATTTTGTCCATAGGCTTTACAACATGCCTTAAAATAAAATAAAGTATACTATACTATATAGTGGGAGCTACAAACAGAGTGATTTGTTGTTTTATTCATAGCAAAACTGCTAACCGAGCATGATGTAGATGATAAAATGTTAGCATGTAGCTGACATAGCTATGTTATGCCAACGTTTGTATCCTCCTGTCCCACTCCTTAATGTTGCATATGTGACGTATGGCATACAGCAGGACCTCCATTTATAAACCCCTCCATTTGATATGGATTTACACATTTTAGGTGGAGGCAATTATGCCTCCGTGTGCAAACCATGTTTTTGTGTATGAATGCTTCATTCATTTTGTGCAAACAAAAAGCAGGGCCTAGCATTTCTCCCTGTCCTAAGCTGTGCATTGCAGCCCACCACTAGTCACGACTCAGTGCTTCGGTGTGTGTGCATTTTGACAAGTTTTGTCCATTTTCCTAACTCAATATGAGTCCCAAAAGACAAAAGAGATTTGTGTTTATTATTGTAGCAATATGGTTATAGTTAGGCTTTTTGTGATTTCTAACCCTTTGTGAGGGCACCAAAGTGACTTCAGTGTGTGTGCCTATTCTGTGTTTTTTCGCTTTTTGACATGGTTTATTCATTTTGCCAACTCAATATGAGTCCCAAAAAGACAAAACGGATTTGTGTTTATTATTGTAGCAATATGGTTAAAGTTAGGCTTTTTGTGATGTCTGATCGTTTGTGAGGGCACCAAAGTGACTTCAGTGTGTGTGCCTATTCTGTGTTTTTTCGCTTTTTGACATGTTTTATTCATTTTGCTAACTCAAAATGAGTCCCCAACAGACAAAATAGATTTGTTTTTTGTTTATGTGGGGCGGCATGGCGTAGTGGGTAGAGCGGCTGTGCCAGAAACCTGAGGGTTGCAGGTTCGCTTCCCACCTATTGACATCCAAAAAATCACTCCCGTTGTGTCCTTGGGCAGGACACTTCACCCTTTGCCCCCGGTGCCGCTTATACAGGTGAATGAATGATGAATGAATGATTGGTGGTGGTCGGAGGGGCCGTAGGCGCAAACTGGCAGCCACGCTTCCGTCAGTCTACCCCAGGGCAGCTGTGGCTACTGATGTAACCTAACACCACCAGGTGTGAATGAATGATGGGTTCCCACTTCACTGTGAGCGCTTTGAGTATCTAACAATAGAAAAGCGCGATATAAATCTAATCCATTATTATTATTCTTATCATTGTACCAATATGGTTGTTGTTAAAGCTAAGGATTTGTGGGATTTCCGATGGTTTTTGAGGGCACCAAATACACTTTATTGTGTGTGCCTATTGGGTGTTTTTTCGCTTTTTGACAAGTTTTGTCCATTTTGCGAACTCAATAAGAGTCCCGAAAAAGACAAAAGGGATTTTTGTTTACCATTGTAGCAATATGGTTGTTAAACTTAAGAATTTTTGTGATTTCTGATCATTTGTCAGGGCACCAAAGTGACCTCTGTGTAGGTGCCTATTCTGTGTTTTTTTTCGCCTTTTGACAGGCTTTGTCCATTTTGCTAACTCAATCTGAGTCCCAAAAAGACAGAAGGTATTGTTGTTTATTGTTGTAGCAATGCTGTTGTTAAAATTTAGGAATTTTGTGATTTCTGATTGTTTGGAGGGCACCAAAGCGGGTGCACGTGTTGGCATAGCAGCGTATATAGAGGACAGCAGCTTGTTGTTGTTGTTTTGGGATGTTAATAAACGATAGTTAATTAATCACTGTGCTTATTTGGTATACAGTATTGTATAGCACTTTATATTGTGTTCAAAGTGTACAAACCTTCACTAAAATATGGACTTTTGTCAAGGCTGGAACCAATTATTTATATTTACATTGTTTTTATCTGTGTTGGCCTTGCGATGAGATGGTTACTTGTCCAGGGTGTACCCCACCTTCCGCCCGAATGCCGCTGAGATAGGCTCCAGCACCCCCCGCCACCCCAAAAGGGACAAGCAGTAGAAAATGGATGGATGGATGGAAGTGCAGAGGATAAAGTACACATAAGCCCTTTTTAGACACACACAAAACGGTGTGTTGTCAGTAAGGCTGAGTGTACTTAAGACTTATCTAAACTAGTTTTGGAGATAAGGATGCATATTTTCAATCTAGACGTACACAACGATGATGTCACCAAGCGCCAACATCTTGAATCCAGCAGTGACTCAAACTTGCTGTTTTCATATCAAAGCAAGCAAAAAAATAAAACACCCAAATGATGCAACCCCCCTTGGGAGACAACTCTTCTAATAGGACTTTTCTCCACCCGTCCCAGCAAATGAGCAAGCTCTGTGGCTTGCGGATTCGTGCAAGGCCGCTTGTTTTCCGGAAAAGAAAAAAAAAATACATGGAGAGAATCCGCCTGCTTCCTGACGTCTGCTTATATAATATCTGATGTGGACGGTGCTTGCATAGACCGGAACGGTTGATTGGTTGCCGAGTCACACTAGGAAACAAATGTCTGGACAACGGACAGAAAGCAGAAGTGGACATTTTTAATAGTGTGACATAATGGAGATGATGAGCTTTATCTTTTTTTTTTTCAAATAATATTAGGACACAAACTACAAAATCATGCAAAACGTTGTATAGGAGTGCTGCCTGAATGGAGGAATACGTTTTTAATATTTAGCGAAGATCTTGATAAAGGTGCCTTCACAGTTTGAGTGCCTGTGGGTTGCATGAACCAGTAAGTAGCCTCGTAACTACAAGCTACATAGTTGAGCGTATGAGTTGAGCATTAAGACTCACACAAAGGAACAATCTTACTCAAAGTAGCAGTAGAGTGAAAAAACAAGTTGACTTTCTACGCCCATGTAGGTTTCATTGTATCCATCCATCCATCCATTTTCTACAACTTATTCCCTTCGGGGTCGCGGGGGGCTCCATTAAACCATATCCTTAGACTTAGATATTGAGCCATAAGAAAAATTGTTCCACACAGTTGCTCAGTTTCAAAGGATGGAAAGGGTAAGGATGGAAAGGATAATGCAGGTATTAAGTAGACTAATAATGTACCATAGTAGCAATATACAATATATCGTATATGTAATATTTATATATTATATATACACTATATAATATATATTGATATATTATATTATATTATATTTTTGTATAATATATAGACTTGTCCAGGGTGTACACCGCCTTCTGCCCGAATGCAGCTGAGATAAGCTCCAGCACCCCCGCGACCCCTAAGGGGACAAGTTGTAGAAAATGGTTGGATGGATAATAGGGCTGCGAATCATTGGGTGTCCCACAATTCGATTCAATATCGATTCTTGGGGTCGCGATTCGATTATAAATCGATTTTTTTCGATTCAACACGATTCTCGATTCATAAACGATATTTTTCCGATTCAAAACGATTCTGTATTCATTCAATACGTAGGATTTCAGCAGGATTTACCCCAGTCTGCTGACATGCTAGCAGAGTAGTAGATTTTTTTTTTTTAAAAAGCTTTTATAATTGTAAAGGACAATGTTTTATCAACTGATTGCAATAATGTAAATTTGTTTTAACTATTAAACGAACCAAAAGTATGACTTATTTTTTTATCTTTGTGAAAACATTGGACACAGTGTGTTGTCAAGCTTATGAGATGTGATGCAAGTGTAAGCCGCTGTGACACTATTGTTCTTTTTTTTATAATGTTTATAAATGTCTAATGATAATGTAAATGAGGGATTTTTAATCACTGCTATGCTGAAATTATAACTAATATTGATACTGGTGTTGATAATATTCATTTTTGTTTCACTACTTTTGGTTTGTTCTGTGTCGTGTTTGTCTCCCCAATTGCAGTTCTGAGTGTTGCTGGGTCAGGTTTAGTTTTGGAGTTGGATTGCATTGTTATGGTATTGCTGTGTATTGTTTTGTTGGATTGATTTAAAAATAAATAAATAAATAAAAAATAAAAATAATCTTTTTTTTAATGAGAATCGTTCTAAGTTGCACAACGTGAGAATCGCGATTCAAATTCAAATCGCGATTCAAATTCGAATCAATTTTTTCCCACATCCCCAATGGATAATATATACAATGTATAACAAATCCGAATTACCATGTACAATATTACAGTAGGGCACGGTGGAAGCTGGGTGAGTGCATCTGCCTTACAATACAAAAGTCCTGAGTAGTCCTGGGTTCAATCCCGATCGTTCTGTGTGGAGTTTGCATGTTTTCCCCGTGACTGCGTGGGCTTCCTCCCACTTCCAAAGACATGCACCTGAAGATGGGTTGATTGGTGACACTAAATGGTCCCTAGTGTGTGAATGTTGTCTATCTATTAATTAAAAGAATAATTTTTACAAAAAAATTATGTATCATTTTTTTCAATTTTAAAAATAAATTTTCGGCCGTCTCCATGCAACTAGAAGGAGATTTTGTAACCTGTAACTTGCTTTGACAAGTTTCATTACAACTATTATGCTCAACAAAACGTTGCGAGAATCGTTTGGAATCGGGAATCAATACAGATATATCGGCATATCCCTATCGGCATATCTCAATCAATCAATGTTTATTTATATAGCCCCAAATCACAAATGTCTCAAAGGACTGCACAAATCATTACGACTACAACATCCTCGGAAGAACCCACAAAAGGGCGAGGAAAACTCACACCCAGTGGGCAGGGAGAATTCACATCCAGTGGGACGCCAGTGACAATGCTGACTATGAGAAACCTTGGAGAGGACCTCAGATGTGGGCAACCCCCCCCTCTAGGGGACCGAAAGCAATGGATGTCGAGCGGGTCTAACATGATACTGTGAAAGTTCAATCCATAGTGGCTCCAACACAGCCGCGAGAGTTCAGTTCAAACGGATCCAAGACAGCAGCGAGAGTCCCGTCCACAGGAAACCATCTCAAGCGGAGGCGGATCAGCAGCGTAGAGATGTCCCCAACCGATACAGGCGAGCGGTCCATCCTGGGTCCCGACGAGCGGTCCATCCTGGGTCATCTTTGGCTGATATATCGGCATATCCCTAATGATAGTATTTCATTTGAACTTTGGTATGGATAGTGGTGCACCAAAAATCGATTCACATCTGAATTGCAATTGTTACTCATCTCGATTCTAAATCCATTCATCATTTTCAAAAATGTATCCAAAATATTTTTTAATGGAAAAATGTTATCAATTTTCGCCCATGTCCATGCAACTAGAAGGATATTTTCTAACCTGTAACTTCATTTGAAAAGTTTCAATACAACTATTATGCTAAAAAAAAAATTCTGAGAATCGGTTTCAATCGAAAATCGATTCGAAAGCAAATCGTCACCCTAGAAATCGGAATTGGATCGTGTCGTTAGCTGCCCAAACAATTATTTCACTAATTGCTAAGCACACATGTCAACATTCGCATTTGGAAACTTTCCAGAAAATAAAAGAACATGCATCTGGGATAGGCTCCAGCACCCCCCGTGACCCCGAGAGGGACAAGCGGTAGAAAATGGATGGATGGATGAAAGGATAGTAAGAGAAATCCCAACAGAGCACCCTAATTATTTTTCATTGTTATGTATACGGGAGTGCAGGTACGAAGTCATCCTTATACTGCAAACAGCCATTAGGAGGGATAGTTGCATTGGATGCTGGGATTGCTATGATATGCTGTGATGTACTCCCGCCCAAAGCCGTGTGTAGCGAATGTATGGCCAACTCAGTTTCCAAGTTGGTAGCAAACATGGCACCCCGAAGCGAGGGGCTTTTGACCAATCATTTAGTAGATCCTTTGGCCATACTCCCCCTGGTTGGTCAAAAGAGTGACTACAGCGCGCCATGTTTGATACCAACCTCAATCTCTCTATACACCCAGCCAGTCGTTACCGTGGCAACTGCACTTTGTAGTTTTGCAATCATGGTCATTATGGAGCAGCGGCAGTGACGTTGTCGTCGTCATGCGTCTATTCTGGAAGCAGCTCCTTTTTAGACTAGCGCGGCGGCCAAACTGCTGCGCCGCATTTGTTTTATTACTCTTGTTGACATGTGGTTCGATGGCTTGGGTCTGCGCGGATCCTGAAAAGCCGCAACTTTGCCTGGAAAAGTCAAACCCTTGAGCTAAAGCGGACCCGGCGGAGGTCCCTGAGGACCCTCCAGCAGCAGGTCCACTTGGCTCGCCGAGTCCTCTCCTCTCCTGTTATTTTAAACTTCCAATCTTATTGACTTAGGACGGGATCACGCTGGAATGTTATTCATACAAACATTTCTGCTCTGCAGACAGAAATAACGCAGCCCTGAGATTTTGGGAGTCTTCGTTTAAGTAGATTAAAAAAAAAAAATCTAAAAAGGTGAGAGTCTTCACATTCCAAGTAAGGAGATTTTATCAGCGATGCGGACTTCGGTTATCATAACATCGAAAAGGCGTTCTCTCCCTGGATTTTGTCCGCATTCCATTAAGGTGAAGCAGTTTCCCTGCAAGTCAATCTGCCACCAAACCAAAACAGCTCTAAAGAAAATAAAAAAAATAAAAAGGCGTCATTTATCCTAGTTATTACTGTATATTTCTCTTCGACATTTGTGCAGCAGCGCTGGAGCAGAAAAAATGTCAGGAATTGTTTCTTATCAAGATCCGAGTGAGTCAGTCAGCCAAACACTCAGCCTATGACCCCGCCTCCTCTAAGACTTTAGGACGGTGGACTCTCAATGACATATGATGTCACTTTCTGCTTTTCTATGTGTTTTTTGCATTTTTCTCAGCAAAGTTTGTGTCTTTTAAAACAGCTATATTTGCAATAAAGTGGGTCTGGGTTGGATTTTGCCTCATCCCGCACTTAGAATGTAGTACTGACCTGATAAGTCCAAAAGCGAAAGAGATGATACTGTGACGATTGGCTGGCATCGTGGTGCGGTGCGTTCTCTCATGATGCAGTTTGGGCTCGGACACAGCGTAAGGGTAAGAAATAATGATTTATTTAAACTGAAGAACAGACTATAAACAGAAAACTTGCACTAGGCACAAAAGGCAAAACAAAGAGCTAGCATGGGAGCTAGAAAACACAAAAGCATAGCGCGGAAGCTAGCAAGTACAAAGCAGTTTTACCAGAATCGGGAGTCAGCGTCGTCACTTGTTGCGTGCAACAAAAAACTACGAAGCGACAACGAGAGAACAAAGGAGGCAGGCTTAAATCAGGACAGCAATCAGAAAACAGGTGCGCTTCAAAAGCAAAGGGCAGGTGAAACTCATAAGCAACCATGGTGACAGAATCAAAAATCCAAACAAAATATGATCCGGGCAGCGGATCATAACAGATACAGTACTATCTGCTGACAGATGCTACCTGGTGGTTGTTTGAGCACACTGCAGATAGTCCTGGATAGTCCTACTCCAATGTGTCAGTCACACACAGGATTCTCACAGCCAAAATACAACCTTATGTCCTCAAACATGCAACATTTTCTGGCATCTGAGTATCGTACGTGCTTTATTGTCCTTTTAGGGCGGAGGTCAGCAACCCGCGGCTCTAGAGCCACATGCGGCTCTCGAGCGGCGCCCTGGTGGCTCCATGGAGCTTTTTCAAAAATGTATGGAAATGGAAAAAAAATGGGGTGAAAAATATATTTTTTGTTGTAATATGGTTTCGGTAGGAGGACAAACACGACACAAACCTTCCTAATTGTTAGCAAGCCCACTGTTTAATATGTTTGTGCTTATGATTCACTGAAGAGAGTATTTGGCGTGCACCATTTTGTCATACCAATTTCAGCGGTCTTTCAACTCACCGTTATGTGGACTGTGACTCAACAGTTTGTTTACATTTAGAACTTTCTCCCTCGCTGCCACAGAAAGACGTGTGTTATACCACTCCGTCTTTGTCTCATTTTGTCCACCAAACGTTTAATACTGTGCGTAAGTGCACAAAGGTGAGCTGTGTTGATGTTATTGACTTGTTGGAGTGCTAATCAGGCTTATTTGGTCACTGCATGACTGCTAACATGCTATTTAGGCTATCTGTACATACATATTGCTTCATTATTCCTCTTTGGTAGCTATATTTGTGTTCATTTAATTTCCTTTACTTATGTCCTCTGTGTATTTAGTTTATTTTTCCATGTTTCCAGACACATTATCTGTATGTAATATTGGCTGCATTTCTGATAGTGCCATGTTGTTCCAGACCACAGCAAACCTTAGCCAGTTTGCAAAGAATGAATGATGAATGCTGCTGCTGGTTGTCGCCACAAGTTGGATAGTGCGTACCACGGGGCACTGAGATTCATCACCAACTGCGCTCCCCTTACTCACCATTGTGTGTTATACTCAATGGTTAACTGGACGTCTTTATGTGCCCGACGCCTCAATTATTGGTATGTGTTCATCTACAAAACCATTCTGGGTATCACTCCATCTTATCCATCTTGTCTTTTAACAAAGAAACAAGGAAGTCACAATATTCGTTCAATGAATGTTCTGCATTTTGTCATCCCCAAAGTAAGAACTGAACTGGGCAAGAAAGTATTGAGGTTTTCAGCACCGAAGCCTTGGAATAACCTACAATCGAATCTTCAACTTCAAACCCTTCTTACATTAAATGAGTTTAAAGCTTATGTGAAAAGATTGCAGTCTACCTTGTATGTATGTACATGTGTTATGTGAGCAAGTTTAAATGTCGTAAATTTGATGTTTTATGTGTTGTATACTGTTTTTAATGCAACCTTGCTGCTGCCCTCTTGGCCAGGTCTCCCTTGGAAAAAAGATCTTTGATCTCAATGGGATTTTACCTGGTTAAATAAAGGCTATATAAAAAATAAATAAATAAAAAGATTGTAATGAATCTATTTGAAAAAGGTGGCCTGCCATTTCTTTTAACTTGGACGGACACATCTATACCTTTGGCCATTATAAGGTGAGTGCTGAGTTATCTCACCCTCTCAGAAGTTTTACTAATGTTTTCCAATGTTGTACAAATGTGTAGAATACACTTTTGAACATTTCTCTCAACTAAGATTTGCGTCAGCCTGCGACACATACTCATTTTGATAGTAGGCTAATTTAGCTAATTAGCCACTTGCATCATGTGTTGCCATCACTATAACACTTATACAAGTCTTGTATTTTTGTGCAGCTCCAGACAGATTACTTTTTTGTATTTCTGGTCTAATATGGCTCTTTCAACATTTTGGGTTACCAACCCCTGTTTTAGGGATACTATTCTTGTTACTGGGGGTGCAGTTTGCACCTTAAGGAACACAAAATAGGTGACTGTAACTGCATTCCTGGTAGAGTGTGGTGCTTATTATGTCAGCAATAAAACATTGTAGTGTGACTTTGAGATGCAGAATACAATTTTCAAAGAAAGAAAGACAGCAAAATGTGCGAGAAAAGTGCAATATATAGTCTTTATGGTCACATTGTACCCTAAGGAAGAGCAATTACACAGTTATGCTCATTGTGTTGGTTTAATGTAATGTAATGTTTTGCTGCTAGGTTGGATTTGCATTTATCAAAACACTAAACAGATTTTTAAAGTAGAAAAAACTGTCAAACGTGAGATTTGTTTTTTCACTTTGGATGGCACAAACTCCATAAATTAAAGATTTTCTGCATACAAGTTGTTGCTAAGCTTTACAATTTAAAGTTTCGACTTAGAGATGTATTTTTAGAATTAGGCAAGGTACATAATAAAGTGCAATAATTAGTCTTTGTTATCAGACGGTACCTTCAGAATGAACGAATATAGCACCATTTCTGGCACAGTAATGTTTATTATGTAGTTTTTAATCGGTGATATTAGATTTGCAATTATTAAAACACTAAAGATATCTTAAAGTAGGAAAAGCAGTCAAAAATGTGAAATGGGGTGCGTTTTTGATCCATTTTAATGGAGCAAACAGCATTAATGGAATATTTTTTTCACAGAAGTGTGAGTGTGAATGTTGTCTGTCTATCTGTGTTGGACCTGCGATGAGATGGCGACTTGTCCAGGGTGTACCCTGCCTTCCGTCCGATTGTAGCTGAGATAGGCGCCAGCGCCCCCCGGGACCCCGAAAGGGAATAAGCGGTAGAAAAAATGGATGGATGGATGGAAGTAGTAAGGTTTTTGACTTAGGGTGGTCTTTTTAGAGCTGAAAAAAATACATTAAAGTGCAACAATTAATATCATTGTAGCAGAATGTACTTTAAGGGACACACTTATGTTCATTGTGTAGGCTTTAAATATTAAATTTTGCTGTGATATTGGATTTTCATTTATTAAAACACCAGAACATAACCCAATTGGACTTTTAAAAGTAAAAACAAAAAGCAGTCAAACTAGTGAGATAGTGAGCATTTTTTTATTAATTTTAATGGAGCAAACAGCATAAATTGAATATTTTCTGCATAAATGTTGGTGCTAATTAACTTTTTGACTTAGAGAGTTCTTTTGAGAGCCAAAAAGTTACATTCAAGTGAAATAGTTAGGCTTTATTGTACCTTAATGGACTGCCATCGGTCCATTTATGACACACATATGTTCTTTATGTAGGTTTTAAATCTTATAGTTGCTCCTATGCTGGATTTGCAATTATGAAAACACATTAACGCAGGAAAACAGTCAAACATGTGAGATTTAAGGTATATTTTTCTGGCAAAACGGCATAAATTGAATGATGTATGCATTAAAGGTGTTGCTAATTAAAGTTTTGACTTAGGGAAGTCTTTTTACAGCTGGAAAAATTACATTAAAGTGCAATAATTAGTCTTATTAACAGATTCTGCCTTACATACCTTACTTACAGGGACAAAAATGGATTACTGTAGCTGCATTTATGGAACACTTATGTTCATTGTGTGGGTTTTAAACCATGGATGTTGCAGCTGTATTGGATTTGCATTTATTTAAACACTAAAAACATCCCAGTTGGACTTTAAAAGTTGAAAAATCAATCCAACGTGTCAGGTTAATTATCCATTTTAACCGAGCAAACTGCATTAATTGAATATTTTCAGCGCACAAGTTGGTGCTAATGAAGGTTTTGACAAAGGGAAGTCTGGACAAGTTGCATTAAAGTGCAATAACTAGGTGTTATTATCACTTATGCCTTAAAATGGACTACTGTAACTACCAATGAGGACACCAAGGTCATGTCCTCTGTATTTTTTTAAGTGACAAGAAGAAAATGATATGACTGACTGCAAATGTACTTTGTGTAGCACAGTGTACATCATCATCTCACAATATACGATCTTTGGTCATGCACAGCTCGCAACGACTTCAACAACGTAACGCAATGAGGTCCACTTTTACTTTAAATTTTATCCGATCCGAAATGTGCTGTCAACATCACATTAACAATAAATAATACTGACGTAACTCCTAATGAAACTGATGTGCAACGCTGTCGGTATTTGAAGTGGGAATCTTTGGCCAGCTCGCGATTCGATTACGGTTACGATTCAGGTGCTACGATTTGATTAAAGTTGGATTACTGATGCAGCTTTAATTTCTGTAAATTGATCCTTTTCGTTTCACTAAAACGCGTTTGAAATAAGAAACAGTTAAATGAATTCCCACATTTATTGAACTAATAAAAATGAGTGCAAAACTGGAACATAAGTGCCTTATGTGGTTCTTTGCTTTTAATCCCATTTTAGAACTGTCTGCATTACTTTGTTTACAATAAATAAACCGATTATCAAATTTTGACGTTTACTCATCGATTCTATAACCGTCTATGTCCGAATTGCGACGCATCTAAAAATCGATTATTTTCCCCACCTCGAGTCGGTATAATACCGTTGTCGTGTCAGTCAGGTGCTGTCTCGCCCCAAGTGCAGAACACGCGCTCTGCTTCGGGCTTCACGATGAGTGGGGTCCCCTTTTTGCATGAAGAAGGACATTCAAGTGTAAATTATCGAATGACAAGGCACTTCATATAAAATGTTACCCCAAACGTATGCCTGGCCACATCTTGATCTGTCACTGATTAGAATCCATCCCTCCATCCATTTTCTACCGATTGTCCATTTTCGGGTCGCGGGGGTGCTGTAGCCTCTCTCAGTTCCATTCGGGCAGAAGACGGGGTACACCCTGGACAAGTCGCAGGGCCAACACAGATAGACAGACAACATTCACACTCACATTCACACACTATGGCCAATTGAGTGTTGCCAATCAACATATCCCCGGAGTACCAGAGGGAACCCACGCAGAAAGTTTAAAAAAAAAATTAAAGTACCAATGATTGTCACACACACACCAGGTGTGGTGAAATTAACCTCTGCATTTGACCCTTATTCACCCCCTGGGAGGTGAGGGGAGACCAGGAATCATTTTTGGTAAAAGAGCCCGGTGATCGAACCCAGGACCTTCTTATTGTGAGGCGCATGCACCAACCCCTGTTCCTCAGTGCTGCCAACTGATTAGAATATGAAGACACTTTTCCACCTTTGGTGGGCGTCATCAGTACTTGCTTTGAAAAGCAGTCGGTATGGTTTTTAAACGTATGTTCCAAAGATGTTAAAATAAAGTATTCCGCGAAACTTCAGCATATTAATAATAAAAAGGACCCATTGTCAAAGATATTAGATGATAAAACAAGTGATAATTACCTCAATAAATGCTATTATTATCCATATGGTGCTGGGATTCAAAGCTTCTCTTGGATAACCAAATTTTTCCATCCATCCATCCATTTTCAACCGCTTGTCCCTTTCTGGGTCACGGTGCTGGAACCTATCTCAGCTGCATTCGGGCGGAAGGCGGGGTACACCCTGGACAAGTCGCCACCTCATCGCAGGGCCAGCACAGATAGACAGACAACATTCACACACTCGGGTCAATTTAGCGTTGCCAATCAACCTATCCTCAGGTCTTCGGAGGTGCGAGGTAGCCGGAGTACCCGAAAAGAACCCACGCAGTCACGGGGAGAACATGCAAACTGCCCGGGGTTCGAACCCTTTGTATTGTGAGGCACATGCACTAACCCCTCTCTCCACCGTGCTGCCTAATCAATTTTTGACCTTGGTGTTTGTCAAATCCTAATTACGGCCCTGGCAGTAGCTCCATTTATGACATAACTCATGCAGGTTTTAATGATGCTACACCAGGCCTGGGCAATTATTTTGACTGGGGGGCCAAATTTACAGACAAAAATATGTCTGGGGCATTTATATCTATTTTTAGGAAAACTAATACAAAACCTCACAATAATGTCTGATTGAATGCCAACAACGTTATGACAGAATGGGATTTTACTTTCTTTTGTACTAATGAGACACCCAAAATGCACATGAAAATAAAGAATGTGGGATTTACAATATTAACTACGAACGATAAAACACTGAATATTGACAACATATGAATGTCACACCCACTTTCCATCCACATATTTTACAATCAAGAGAAACACAACAAAAATGCAACAAACGGCGAAATATGAACGCAAAGGGTAAAAAACTCCCACCGACAATCTGATACATCTGATACATCACTAGGCTTTAGAACTTTTTTGTAAAAATCTCCTTCCGCGTCTGTCCCTGACACCCGCATTTCAGGCTGGCCGCTCTGGAAACACTCTGTGGAAACGCTCCCCACCCACACTGCTTGGTGCCTCACCTGAGCTAATGTGACTTAGATTACCGTAGTAACTAATTAGAGTACCATAATAACTCGTATATAAAGCAAAAACGCAGATTCCAACCATTGAAATACTTTGTATAGTTCAAGAATTACGGTCATTAGAAAACATCACTGTCATCATAATGGCAGCTACACTTTCCATCTTAATGATCTGGAAAAAAAATATTTGGGGATGTCCAGTGGGCCAGATTGAAAAGTTTAAGGCAGTGGTTCTCAACCTTTTTCCCCCTGTGAACATTTTTTTTAATTCAAGTACCCCCTAATCAGAGCAAAGCATTTTTGGTTGAAAAAAAGAGATAAAGAAGTAAAATACAGCACTGTGTCATCAGTTTCTGATTTATTAAATTCTATAACAGTGCAAAATATTGCTCATTTGTAGTGTTTTTTCTTGAACTATTTGGAAGAAAAGATATAAAAATAACTAAAATCTTGTTGATAAATTAACAAGTGATTCGATTATAGATAAAGAGTTCTACGCATAGAAGTAATCATCAACTTAATCTTTGGGGATTGTAATAGAGATCCATCTGGATCCATGAACTTAATTCTAAACATTTCTCCACAAAAAAATAAATCTTTAACATCAATATTTATGGAACATGTCCACAAAAAATCTAGCTGTCAACACTGAATATTGCATTGTTGTATTTTTTTTCACAGTTTATGAACTTAAATTCATATTTTGTTGAAGTAATATTCAATAAATACAAACCCTGTTTCCATGAGTTGGGAAATTGTGTTAGATGTAAATATAAACGGAATACAATGATTTGCAAATCCTTTTCAACCCATATTCAATTGAATGCACTACAAACACAATATATTTATTGTTCAAACTCATAAACTTTATTTTTTTTTGCAAATAATAATTAATTTAGAATTTCATGGCTGCAACACGTGCCAAAGTAGTTGGGAAAGGGCATGTTCACCACTGTGTTACATCACCTTTTCTTCTAACAACACTCAATAAACGTTTGGGAACTGAGGAAACTAATGATTGAAGCTTTGAAAGTGGAATTCTTTCCCATTCTTGTTTTATGTAGAGCTTCAGTCGTTCAACAGTCCGGGGTCTCCGCTGTCGTATTTTACGCTTCATAATGCGCCACACATTTTCGACGGGAGACAGGTCTCGACCGCAGGCGGGCCAGGAAAGTACCCGCACTCTTTTTTAATGAAGCCACACTGTTGTAACACTTGTCTTGCTGAATTAAGCAGGGGCGTCCATGATAACGTTGCTTGGATGACAACATATGTTGCTCCAAAACCTGTATGGACCTTTCAGTATTAATGGTGCCTTCACAGATGTGTAAGTTACCCATGCCTTGGGCACTAATACACCCCCATACCATCACAGATGCTGGCTTTTGAACGTTGCGCCTATAACAATCCGAATGGTTATTTTCCGCTTTGTTCTGGAGGAGACCACGTCCACTGTTTCCAAATATAAATTGAAATGTGGACTCGTCAGACCACAGAACACTTTTCCACTTTGCATCAGTCAATCTTAGGTGAGCTCGGGCCCAGCCAAGCCGGCGGCGTTTCAGGATATTGTTGATAAATGGGTTTGGCTTTGCATAGTAGAGTTTTAACTTGGACTTACAGGTGTAGCAACCAAGTGTAGTTACTGACAGTGGTTTTATGAAGTGTTCCTGAGCCCATGTGATGATATCCTTTACACACTGATGTCGATTTTTGATGCGGTACCGCCTGAGGGATCAAAAGTCCGTAATATCATCACTTACGTGCAGTGATTTCTCCAGATTCTCTGAACTTTTTGATGATTTTACGGACCGTAGATAGTAAAATCCCTAAATTCCTTGCAATAGCTCGTTGAGAAATATTGTTCTGAAACTGTTTGACAGTTTGCTTACAAAGTGGTGACCCTCACCCCATCCTTGTTTGTGAATTACTTAGCATTTAATGGAAGCTGCTTTTATACCCAATCATGGCACCCACCTGTTCCCAATTAGCCTGCACACCTGTGGGATGTTCCATATAAGTGTTTGATGCATTCCTCAACTTTGTCAGTATTTATTGCCACCTTTCCCAACTTCTTTGTCACGTGTTGCTGGCATCTAATTCTAATGTTAATGATTATTTGCAACAACAACAAAAAAATGTGATTCAGTTTGAACATCAAATATGTTGTCTTTGTAGCATATTCAACTGAATATGGGTTGTAAATTATTTGCAAATCATTGTATTCAGTTTATATTTACATCTAACACAAATTCCAAACTCATATGGAAACAGGGTTTGTACATTAAAAACATAACCCAGTTGGACTTTAGAATCTGCGATGAGATGGCGACTTGTCTAGGGTGTACTCCGCCTTCCGCCCGATTGTAGCTGAGATGGGCACCAGCGCCCCTCGCGACCCCAAAGGGAATAAGGAGTAGAAAATGGATGGATGGATGGACTTTAGAATGCATAGCACGTCTGTGGAAGCAGGGAAAGCTGTCACATGTGGCTTCTAGCGTGCCTTTTTGATCAATCTCAGAGATAATTTCTGCCGAAAAGATAATGTTAAGATTTCTAAGTGACTCATTTAAGATGTATTCTTTTTAAATGGTAGCAAGAGAACTTGAGAAAAAGTATTTGTCAGGCAGTGTGTTGATAAAAAAAAAAAAAAAAAAAAAAGTGGTATACCGTATTATCTTGAATTGCCGCAGGGCCTATAGTATGCGCCTGCCTTGAATTACTGCCGGGTCAAACTCGCTTTGCAAAATAATTAGCGCTTGCTTAGTATTACCGCCTGGTCAAACTCGTGACATCACGACTGACACTTCCCCTGTCATCATTTTCAAAATGGAGGAGGCTGATTTCAATGCCGGCAATTTGAAATCGCATAAAGGGAAGAAGATTAAGAGCTATTCAGTAGGATTTAAAGTCCAAGTTTACATCACACTCAAATTTTTACTGCATGCCTTTGGTAAGTGACGGAGAAGAGGTTTTAAAATAATAGCGCATGCTTACTTTTACCGCATGCCTTTGGTAAGTGCCGGAGTGAGAAGAGGTTTTAAATTAATTAGCGCCCAGGCGGCAATTCAAGGAAATACGGTAATTCCTGTCAAAAAGAAAACGTTAAGATTTCTAAGTGACTCATTTAAGATTTATTTTTTATTTTTTAAATGGTAGCAAGATAACTTGATAAAAAGTATTTGTCAGGCAGTGAGTGTTGATTAAAAAAAAAGAAAAAAAATGGTTATAATCGGCAACACTCACCCTCACTTCCATACAGTTTTCCGTTGTTTGCTCCCATTTGAACCGACACATAGTCGAGCACGAAACTCGACCCAAAAAAGGAGCAAAAAAAAAAAAAAGAAAGAAAGAAAGGAGTCCAAATCCGAAGCAGAAGCGAGAGTCCAAATAGTTAATCCAGATGTGGACGCGAGGAGGACTCACTTCTTCAAGACATTTACATCCTGGTTTATTGTTCTTCTTCTACATCTTAATTTATGCTCTTATCCCTCTTTCTTCCGTATGCCCGCACTTCCAGAATAAAAGTCGGCAGCACAAAGTATAGTGGAGGTGCGCTGCAGCTGTTGGACTGCCTGAATAATAAAATGCGCTGCTGCGGGACGCGAGGAGAAGAGAAACTTGCTGCTGCTCTTCTGGATTTAAAGAGACCGCAGCACTAAAAGAGAAAGCAAAAAAAAAAAAAAAAAAGCAGTAGTTTTCTTTTGAAACAATAGAGGAACATCATAATTACAAGAAGCCCGCTGCGGCGCAAAGTGCTCGTTTGCGTTTCAAAGCGATCGAAATAGATTGGGGTTACGTGCAGTGTCACGACAAATCCTACAGATGGCGCCGTGCTGGGGGGAAATGTGTCTATAATTTAAAACGGATAAATCAACTGTGCAGTCATGGGGAGTGGTTCGATCCAAATGCCGATTTCGTCGATACCAGCAGCTGGGTATCAGATCGAGTCTCGTGTTATTTTCACAAATATTTTTTTATATAGTTAAATGGGTTGTACTTGTATAGCGCTTTTCTACCTTCAAGGTACTCAAAGCACTTTGACACTACTTCCACATTCACACACACATTCACACACTGATGGAGGGAGCTGCAATGCAAGGCGCTAACCATCCCCCATCAGGAGCAAGGGTGAAGTGTCTTGCTCAGGACACAACGGACGTGACGAGGTTGGTACTAGGTGGGGATTGAACCAAGGACCCTCAGGTTGCGCAAGGCCACTCTTCCAATGCGCCACGCCGTCCCAAGTTGATGAACTCAGGGAATAACAATCAATCAATCTATATGCTGTACTTAGTGTGACTAAGTACAGCATATAGATTGATTGATTGAAACTGTTATTAGATTGGAAAGTTCAGTAAATATTCCGTACAATTGACCACTAAATGGTAACTCCTGAGTAAGTTTTTCAACTTGTTTAAGTCGGGGTCCACGTTAATCAATTCATGGTAAATATTAGAACAGTGGTTCTCAAATGGGGGTACGCGTACCCCAGGGGGTACTTGAAGGTATGCCAAGGGGTACCTGAGATTTTTTTTTTTTAATATTGTAAAAACAGCAATAATTCAAAAATTATTTATAAGTATATTTATTGAATAATACTTCAACAAAATATGAATGTAAGTTCATAAACTGTGGAAAAAATACAACAATGCAATATTCAGTGTTGACAGCTAGATTTTTTGTGGACATGTTCCATAAATATTGATGTTAAAGATTTCTTTTTTTGTTAAGAAAAAAATTGAATTAAGTTCATGAATCCAGATGGTTCTCTATTACAATCCCCAAAGATTAAGTTGATGATTACTTCTATGTGTAGAAGTATTTATTTATACTTGAATCACTTTTTTATTTTTCAACAAGTGTTTAGTTATTTTTGATATATTTTTTCCCAAATAGTTCAAGACCACTACAAATGAGAAATACTTTTGCACTGTTATACAATTTAATAAATCAGAAACTGATGACATAGGGTTGTATTTTACTACTTGATCTCTTTTTTTCAACCAAAAATGCTTTGATCTGATTAGGGGGTACTTGAATTAAAAACATGTTCACATGGGGTACATCACTGAAAAAAGGTTGAGAACCACTGTATTAGAACACAATTAAGGCTAATGTGGGGAAAAACAAAGATTTTAACAAGAGACAAAAATAGCTATTGTATTTGTTTACTCATCCTCTCCTTAAAAGACCTAACCACGATCCTGACCTCATGGTAAACTACCGACCGGTGTCTCACCTTCCCTTTATTTCGAAAATCCTCGAAAAAATTGTTGCAGAGCAGCTAAATGAACACCTAGCGTTTAACAATCTATGTGAAACCTTTCAATCCGGTTTCAGGGCAAATCATTCTACTGAGACAGCCCTCGCAAAATTGACTAATGATCTATTGCTAACGATGGATTCTGATGCGTCATCTATGTTGCTGCTCCTCGATCTTAGCGCTGCTTTCGATACCGTCAATCATAATATTTTATTAGAGCGTATCAAAACACGAATTGGTATGTCAGACTCAGCCCTGTCTTGGTTTAACTCTTATCTTACTGACAGGGTGCAGTGCGTCTCCCATAACAGTATGACCTCAGACTATGTTAAGGTAACGTGTGGAGTTCCCCAGGGTTCGGTCCTTGGCCCTGCACTCTTCAGCATCTACATGCTGCCCCTGGGTGACGTCATACGCAAATACGGTATTAGCTTTCACTGTTATGCTGATGACACCCAACTCTACATGCCCCTATAGCTGACCAACACGCCGGATTGTAGTCAGTTGGAAGCGTGTCTTAATGAAATTAAACAATGGATGTCCGCTAATTTTTTGCAACTTAACGCCAAAAAAACGGAAATGCTGATTATCGGTCCTGCTAGACACCGACCTCTATTTAATAATACAACTTTAGCATTTGACAACCAAATAATAAAACAAGGTGACTTGGTAAAAAATCTGGGTATTATCTTCGACCCAACTCTCTCCTTTGAGTCACACATTAAAAGCGTTACTAAAACGGCCTTCTTTCATCTCCGTAATATCGCTAAAATTTGCTCCCTTTTGTCCACTAAAGACGCTGAGATCATTATCCATGCGTTTGTTACGTCTCGATTACTGTAACGTATTATTTTTGGGTCTCCCCATGTCTAGCATTAAAAGATTACAGTTGGTACAAAATGCGGCTGCTAGACTTTTGACAAGAACAAGAAAGTTTGATCATATTACGCCTATACTGGCTCACCTGCACTGGCTTCCTGTGCACATGAGATGTGACTTTAAGGTTTTACTACTTACGTATAAAATACTACACGGTCTAGCTCCAGCCTATCTTGCCGATTGTATTGTACCATATGTCCCGGCAAGAAATCTGCGTTCAAAAGACTCCGGCTTATTAGTGATTCCTAGAGCCCAAAAAAAGTCTGCGGGCTATAGAGCGTTTTCCGTTCGGGCTCCAGTACTCTGGAATGCCCTCCCAGTAACAGTTCGAGATGCTACCTCGGTAGAACCATTTAAGTCTCACCTTAAAACTCATCTGTATACTCTAGCCTTTAAATAGACCTCCTTTTTAGACCAGTTGATCTGCCGCTTCTTTTCTTTTTCTCCTATGTCACCCCCCACCCTTGTGGAGGGCGTCCGGTCCGATGACCATGGATGAAGTACTGGCTGTCCAGAGTCGGGGACCCAGGATGGACCGCTCGCCTGTGTATTGGTTGGGGACATCTCTTCGCTGCTGATCCGCCTCCGCTTGGGATGGTTTCCTGTGGACGGGACTCTCGCTGCTGTCTTGGATCCGCTTAGAACTGAACTCTCGCGGCTGTGTTGGAGCCACTATGGATTGAACTTTCACAGTATCATGTTAGGGGTTGCCCACATGTGAGGTCCTCTCCAAGGTTTCTCATAGTCAGCATTGTCCCTGGCGTCCCACTGGATGTGAGTTTTCCTTGCCCTTTTGTGGGTTCTTCCGAGGATGTCGTAGTCGTAATGATTTGTGCAGTCCTTTGAGACATTTGTGATTTGGGGCTATATAAATAAACATTGATTGATTGATTGATTACTTTTGTTGCTTCAAAAATATTGCCTCACATAATTATTTTAATTATTTAATATTTGATGGTAAAATTGTAAACATTCTGAGACACACGCTTATCACTTTTTTTTTGGTCCTGTCCAGCTCCTCAGGCAAATCATGTTGTTGATGTAGATGCCCATATCCTTTGATCCATTTTTTACCGTTTGTCCCTTTTGAAGTTGCAGGGGGTGCTGGAGCCTATCTCAGCTGCATTCGGGCGAAAGACGGTGTACACCCTGGACAAGTCGCCATCTCATCGCAGGGCCAACACAGATAGACAGGCAACATTCACACACTTGGGCCAACTTAGTGTTGCCAATCAACCTTTGGAAGTGGGAGGAAGCCGGAGTACTCGGAGGGAACCCACACAGTCACGGAGAGGACATGCAAACTCCACACAGAAAGATCCCGAACCTGGGATTGAACTCAGGACTACTCAGGACCTTTGTATTGTGAGGCACATGCACTAACCCGTTCCAATGTGTTTCCCAGATGCCCATGTCAGCTGTACAAATTAACCTTACAAAAGAGAAGTATGGGATACTTTTCTTGTTGTGTTATCTGTTTTTCACTTTATTTAAATGGAATTATATTATTATTTGGTGCAGCCGGGCCGGAGTAGGAGGGGAAAGAAAGAGGGAAAAAAATGAAGACAGAGGGGGAACTTGTGGGGACAAGAGGGAGCTAAGAGAATATTATTGTTCACATTTTAAATATGTTCAGTATTTAACTTATATCCTTGGCCAAAAAATTGAATTGTTTTGCTTTAAAATGGGCACTGACACTTTAAAGGCCTACTGAAATGAGATTTTCTTATTTAAACCGGGATAGCAGGTGCAATCTATGCATCATACTTGATCATTTCGCCACATCGCCATATTTTTGCTGAAAGGATTTAGTAGAGAACATCCACGATAAAGTTCGCAACTTTTGGTGCTGATAAAAAAGCCTTGCCTTTACCGGAAGTCGCAGACGATGACGTCACAAGGGTGAGGGCTCCTCACGTCCTCACATTGTTTGTAATGGGAGCCTCCAGCAGCAAGAGCTATTCGGACCGAGAAAACGAAATTTCCCCATTAATTTGAGCGAGGATGAAAGATTTGTGGATGATGATATTGATAGCGAAGGACTCAATCAATCAATGTTTATTTATATAGCCCTAAATTACAAATGTCTCAAAGGACTGCACAAACCACTACGACATCCTCGGAAGAACCCACATAAGGGCAAGGAAAACCCACACCCAATGGGACGCCAGTGACAATGATGACTATGAAAACCTTGGAGAGGACCTCAAATGTGGGCAACCCCCCTCCCCCCTCTAGGGGACCGAAAGCAATGGATGTCGAACGAGTCTAACATGATACTGTGAAAGTTCAATCCATAGTGGCTCCAACACAGCCGCGAGAGTTCAGTTCAAAGCGGATCCAAGACAGTCCCATCCCCAGAAAACCATCCCAAGTGGAGTCGGATCAGCATCGTAGAGATGTCCCCAACCGATACACAAGCGAGCGGTCCATCCTGGGTCCCGACACTGAACAGCCAGTTCTTCATCCATGGTCATCAGACCGGACCCCCTCCACAAGGGAGGGGGGTACATATGAGAAAAAGAAAAGAAGCGGCATATCAACTGGTCTAAAAAAGTATACAAATGCGTTTTAAGGTGAGACTTAAATGCTTCTACTGAGGTAGCATCTCGAACTGTTACCGGGAGGGCATTCCAGAGTACTGGAGCCTGAACGGAAAACGCTTTATAGCCCGCAGACTTTTTGTTGGGCTTTAGGAATCACTAATAAGCCGGAGTCCTTTGAACGTAGATTTCTTGCCATGACATATGGTACAATACAATCAGCAAGATAGGATGGAGCTAGACCGTGTAGTATTTTATACGTAAGTAGTAAAACCTTAAAGTCACATCTTAAGTGCACAGGAAGCCAGTGCAGGTGAGCCAGTTAAGGCGTAATATGATCAAACTTTCTTGTTGTTGTCAAAGGTCTAGCAGCCACATTTTGTAACAACTGTAATCGAGTAGAAAAAATAAATAAAGTTTTTAAAAAAAAAAGGCGATTGCATTGGGACGGATTCAGATATTTTTAGACACATTTACTAGGATAACTCTGGGAAATCCCTTATCTTTCTATTGTGTTGCTAGTGTTTTAGTGAGATTAAATAGTACCTGATAGTCGGAGGGGTGTGTCCACAGGTGTCTTGAGGCCAGTGTCTGAGGGAAGTCACGGCAGATACAAGGACGGCGCAAACTCCACCGAAACCTGCCGGTTGACAAGTGGTCAGGAACCATGTTCGCTTGACCGCTCTGATCCAAAGTAAAGAGTCTAGTAGCAGCGGGGGCCGTCTACGGAGCAGACGCCAGCGGTGTGATCGCAAACGCGGATGCCGAGCGGGGCTAAAAACAAAGCAGAAGGCTAATCCCCACAGAACACCACTTTCCTCCATCCCGAAGACGGATTTAGATGGAAAATGCGCGACTACTGGTCTGGGTAAGGAGTCTGTTAAATTAGAACAAGTTGTTTCTGCTTTGAGTGTTTCAGAGTTGGACATGTGTTTTACTGAGGTGGCTAACTATGATGCGTGCAGTTTATCAAAGCAACAAACAAACAATCGGAAAATCCCCGTTACTGAGGTGGCTAACCATGATGCGTGCAGTTTATCAAAGCAACAAACAAACAATCGGAAAATCCCCGTTACTGAGGTGGCTAACCATGATGCGTGCAGTTTATCAAAGCAACAATCAAACAATCGGAAAATTCCTGTCGTATCAATTCCTAGATATGGTCGTAACTATACTAAATGCACTGGGCATAATAAACACAACATTATTAATATTGCTACTACGGATAATTTGATCAAAAACTCCCTAAAACAGCCCACTACCTATAATGTAGGTTTTTTAAACATAAGATCATTGTCTCCCAAAACGTTGTTAGTTAATGATATTATCAGAGACAACAATCTTAACGTCATCGGTCTCAGCGAAACCTGGCTTAAACCAAACGACTTTTTTGCGCTAAATGAGGCATGTCCTCCTAACTTTACACATGCGCATATTGCCCGTCCGCTCAAAAGGGGTGGGGGGGTCGCACTAATATACAACGAAAACTTTAACCTTAGTCCTAACATAAATAATAAATATAAATCGTTTGAGGTGCTTACTATGAGGTCTGTCACACCGCTGCCTCTACACCTGGCTGTTATCTACCGCCCCCCAGGGCCCTATTCGGACTTTATTAATGAATTCTCAGAGTTCGTTGCTGATCTAGTGACACACGCCGATAATATAATCATAATGGGGGACTTTAATATCCATATGAATACCCCATCGGACCCACCATGCGTAGCGCTCCAGTCTGTAATTGATAGCTGTGGTCTCACACAAATAATAAATGAACCCACGCATCGCAACGGTAATACGATAGACCTAGTGCTTGTCAGGGGCATCACCGTTTCCAAAGTTACGATACTCCCGTATACTAAAGTATTGTCCGATCATTACCTTATAAAATTCGAGGTTCAGACGCATGTTCGTCAAACTAATAATAATAATAACTGCTATAGCAGCCGCAACATTAATACAGCCACAACGACAACTCTTGCGGACCTACTGCCCTCGGTAATGGCACCATTCCCAAAGTATGTGGGCTCTATTGATAACCTCACTAACAACTTTAACGACGCCCTGCGCGAAACCATTGATAACATAGCACCGCTAAAGTTAAAAAAGGCTCCAAAAAAGCGCACCCCGTGGTTTACAGAAGAAACTAGAGCTCAGAAATTATTATGCAGAAAGCTGGAACGCAAATGGCGCACGACTAAACTTGAGGTGCACCATCAAGCATGGAGTGATGGTTTAATAACTTATAAACGCATGCTTACCTTAGCTAAAGCTAAATATTACTCAAATCTCATCCACCGTAATAAAAACGATCCTAAATTTTTGTTTAGTACGGTAGCATCGCTAACCCAACAAGGGACTCCTTCCAGTAGCTTAACCCACTCAGCTGATGACTTTATGCAATTCTTTAGTAAGAAATTTGAAGTCATTAGAAAGGAGATTAAAGACAATGCGTCCCAGCTACAACGGGGTTCTATTAACACTGACACGATTGCATATACGGCGGATACTGCCCTCCAAAATAGTTTCTCTCGTTTTGAGGAAATAACATTAGAGGAATTGTTACAACGTGTTAAGGGAATAAAACAGACAACATGTTTACTTGACCCTCTTCCTGGGAAACTGATCAAGGAACTCTTTGTATTATTAGGTCCATCAGTGCTAAATATTATAAACTTATCACTCTCCTCGGGCACTGTTCCCCTAGCATTCAAAAAAGCGGTTATTCATCCTCTTCTTAAAAGACCTAACCTCGATCCTGACCTCATGGTAAATTACCGACCGGTGTCTCACCTTCCCTTTATTTCAAAAATCCTTGAAAAAATTGTTGCGGAGCAGTTAAATGAGCACTTAGCGTCTAACAATCTATGTGAAACCTTTCAATCCGGTTTCAGGGCAAATCACTCGACGGAGACAGCCCTCGCAAAAATGACTAATGATCTATTGCTAACGATGGATTCTGATGCGTCATCTATGTTGCTGCTCCTCGATCTTAGCGCTGCTTTCGATACCGTCGATCATAATATTTTATTAGAACGTATCAAAACACGAATTGGTATGTCAGACTTAGCCCTGTCTTGGTTTAACTCTTATCTTACTGATAGGATGCAGTGTGTCTCCCATAACAATGTGACCTCGGACTACGTTAAGGTAACGTGTGGAGTTCCCCAGGGTTCGGTCCTTGGCCCTGCACTCTTCAGCATCTACATGCTGCCGCTAGGTGACATCATACGCAAATACGGTGTTAGCTTTCACTGTTATGCTGATGACACCCAACTCTACATGCCCCTAAAGCTGACCAACACGCCGGATTGTAGTCAGCTGGAGGCGTGTCTTAATGAAATTAAACAATGGATGTCCGCAAACTTTTTGCAACTCAACGCCAAAAAAACGGAAATGCTGATTATCGGTCCTGCTAGACACCGAACTCTATTTAATAATACAACTCTAACATTTGACAACCAAACAATTAAACAAGGCGACACGGTAAAGAATCTGGGTATTATCTTCGACCCAACTCTCTCCTTTGAGGCACACATTAAAAGCGTTACTAAAACGGCCTTCTTTCATCTCCGTAACATCGCTAAAATTCGCTCCATTCTGTCCACTAAAGACGCTGAGATCATTATCCATGCGTTTGTTACGTCTCGCCTCGACTACTGTAACGTATTATTTTCGGGTCTCCCCATGTCTAGCATTAAAAGATTACAGTTGGTACAAAATGCGGCTGCTAGACTTTTGACAAGAACAAGAAAGTTTGATCACATTACGCCTGTACTGGCTCACCTGCACTGGCTTCCTGTGCACTTAAGATGTGACTTTAAGGTTTTACTACTTACGTATAAAATACTACACGGTCTAGCTCCATCTTATCTTGCCGATTGTATTGTACCATATGTCCCGGCAAGAAATCTGCGTTCAAAGGATTCCGGCTTATTAGTGATTCCCAAAGCCCAAAAAAAGTCTGCGGGCTATAGAGCATTTTCCGTTCGGGCTCCAGTACTCTGGAATACCCTCCCGGTAACAGTTCGCGATGCCACCTCAGTAGAAGCATTTAAGTCTCACCTTAAAACTCATTTGTATACTCTAGCCTTTAAATAGACTCCCTTTTTAGACCAGTTGATCTGCCGTTTCTTTTCTTTTTCTTCTATGTCCCACTCTCCCGTGTGGAGGGGGTCCAGTCCGATCCGGTGGCCATGTACTGCTCGCCTGTGTATCGGCTGGGGACATCTCTGCGCTGCTGGTCCGCCTACGCTTGGGATGGTTTCCTGCTGGCTCCGCTGTGAACGGGACTCTCGCTGCTGTGTCTTGGATCCTCTTTGGACTGGACTCCCGCGACTGTGTTGTATCCATTGTGGATTGAACTTTCACAGTATCATGTTAGACCCGCTCGACATCCATTGCTTTCCTCCTCTCTAAGGTTCTCATAGTCATCATTGTCACCGACGTCCCACTGGGTCATTATTGTCACCAATGTCCCACTGGGTGTGAGTTTTCCTTGCCCTTATGTGGGCCTACCGAGGATGTCGTGGTGGTTTGTGCAGCCCTTTGAGACACTAGTGATTTAGGGCTATATAAGTAAACATTGATTGATTGATTGATAAAGCTTCACCGCCAGGAATTTTAAACAGGGAATCACCGTGTGTTTGTGTGGCTAAAGGCTAAAGCTTCCCACCTCCATCTTTCTACTTTGACGTCTCCATTATTAATTGAACAAATTGCAAAAGATTCAGCAACAGAATACTGTTTAATTGCACAATAAAAGAGACGACTTTTAGCCACAAATGGTGCTGCGCCAATATTTCCTGACAATCCGTGACGTCACGCGCACGCGTCATCATTCCACGGCGTTTTTAACAAAAAACTCCGCGGGAAATTTAAAATTGCAATTTAATAAAGTAAACCGGCCGTATTGGCATGTGTTGCAATGTTAATATTTCATCATTGATATATAAACTATCAGACTGCGTGTTCGGTAGTAGTGGCTTTCAGTAGGCCTTTAAGGATTTGTGGGCAGATTGGCACATTGCTAAATCTAACTTTTAGTTTTTTTACCGACCGTGTTTTTTGAGGGTTGGACAATTTTTTTTTATAAGTGTACATGGAATGTACATCATGTGGAATACTTTGTGCATGATTGCTTGCCACAGTCGATGGAATACCAATTATTGTGTCATTTTCTTGAAGAAATATTCATGCCAGCTCTTGCTGACCTTTCCCTGCACAAATTTGTGAAGGAAACAGATTTTTTGGATTACCGCTTCACCACCAAAGAGGAGGGTGACACATAATCTCCTCTTCTTCTTTGAATTAAAGAGCAGCTGAATGAAGAGAATGGTTTTACCGCACGTTTTGGAATGTTTCTATATATAGCGTCCGCACAGGTCATTGGATACCTCAGCAAAGCAGTTGTCTGCTGGTGACAATTTCAATCCACACAGCAATAAACTGCTTTCAGCCCACCTACATTCTGTTAGGTACAGTTGTTGTGTAGAAGGAACAGCTGCACATTCATGGCTTTGTGCAAACCAAATTAGGAGGCAATATTTATTAGGATTATTCATATTAAAGTGGAGGCTTTGTACTCAACTACACCAGCTCAGACTGCTGGCCGTTGTTAGTCAAGCAGGGTTCAACGACGCCCTCGGGAGCGACGGGGCAAAGGTTGGCAGCGGCGGTGGCGGAGGGACTAACGCTGAGGTGCTCTGAGGCCGCCAAGTTCTCCTCCTGCTTCGGTGCACTCAAGTCTTCCATAAGTACGCACGAGGAAGTAGAAGGGTCACTCTCAGCCACTGCAGGGATGGAGACAGGAGGAGGTGCATCTTCCATTTTTATGTACAAGGCTTGCAGAGTCAGAGGGACGGACATGCACCTGAAACAAAAATAATGGTCACGGACAATCGAAGACAAACATAAGAAATTATCGATAAAATCATACCTTTTCATGATGTCAGAGACATGTCCATCCAAGGAAGCGTCCATTCCTGCTCCAAATAGTCTGCATGCAAGCTGGTGAGAATTGGGGATGTCCACCAGCACTGAAATCAAGAAAAAAAAAAGGGTTTCTTTCATATCCAAACAACTTTTGCAGAAGTGCAAACCTATTTATACAAAACACACAGACTAAAAAAATTATAATTTGTACAAAACAAAAGAAACAGCATATAAACATAAAAATACAATCTTTTGTACAAAACACACAAAAATTTAAATACACTGATAAAATGTAATATGATTATGTTCTGTTTATTTTACAGTCTTAGTATTTTGTAGAGTGGGTGGTTGGGGGTACACCTTGACATCATTGCAAAGAATGAACTATAGTTAAAAAATATACATAAGAAATTAAATAGTTCACTTATTAAATAGTTAAAAGATAAATAAAATTATACAAAATATTACATTTATTTTCATTTGTTATTTACAGGTTTTGTGTTTTGTTTTCATACAAATTATATTCATGTTTAATTATGTTTCTAAACAGATGTTTTGTATAAATTATATTCATAATTAGAATGAATTGTAATTAAATAGTTTATTTTTTGTGTTTTGTAAAAAAAAGTAATTTAATCAGGTTTCTATTCATAAATAAAATTAATACAAATTAAATATTTAATCTGCGATGAGGTGGCGACTTGTCCAGAGTGTACGCCGCCTTCCGCCCGATTGTTGCCGAGAAAGGCACCAGCGCCCCCCGCGGCCCCAAAAGGGAAAAAGCGGTAGCAAATGGATGGATGGATATTTAATAATGATGAAAAATTCTAAATGAATAAAATCATACAAATGGCTTCATTAAATACTTAAAATTATACAAATGTTATGTTATTTACAGGTTTTGTAAAAAATGTTGTATTAATTTTTAAAATTACGTTTTTTGTAAAAACATATCCAAGCATATCAATAAACATACAATTAATTTGTACAAAACTTACATCTTTTAAAAATCAAACTGAAAATAAACATTTTTACAACACAAAATATAGAAGTAAAATACAAAAACCCTGTAAAAACATAAAAGGCAAGTAAATTTAAAATAAATCCAATAATGCATACAACACACAAACTGTAAAACAACAAAAAAAACATAAAATAATTACAAATAAATGAGAATGTGGGTTCTTCCGAGGATGTTGTAGTCGTAATGATTTGTGCAGTCCTTTGAGACATTTGTGATTTGGGGCTATATAAATAAACATTGATTGAAAAAAGTAAAATATAATGAAAATATTTCTGCTCACACACTGCAAGAGAATCCAGGTGGGGTCGGTGAAAGGTCACAGAGAAGCTGGTGTCTGTCTCAAGGCGGACCTCGAAATGTTGATCACAGGCTGAAACTAAAAAAAAAAGGAAATATCGATAAGAATGGAAACGATGGAATGGATTTTTTTATTTTATTTATTATTGTTATTTTTTAAATCTGTTACACTTTCACACCTGGACCTGGTGATGTGCAGCTGCTCAGTAAAGTGTTAATAACACACTGATGCCGCAGCACCTCCACCAGATTGGGGACGTGGACAGGATGGGTGAAGGGAACGCTGTCCATCATGACCCCTCTGTGGGCAGGAGAGTCCCACGCCTCTCCAGGGAAAACATACGTGTGGATGGCATCACCTGGAAGACGCTTTAAACACACACACACACACACACACACACACACACACACACACACACACACACACACACATTATATCAAAGCTTACTTAGGAGGGTTAAAGAACATACCAGAGTGAAAACACTGTCCTGCCCATCACTTCCTGTCAAAAGGTGGGGAAATGGCGCCCACTGCAGGTCAGAATTTGGTATAGCAACTTCTAGGAATGGACATAAAATATACATTTGTTTGGTTTAAAAATAGCATCATGTTAGAAAATATATTTAAATACCTGTAATTCGGCTTATCTTGTCAACAAAAGGCACCATGATGGGTATGACTGGCTGCAGTTTGAGCACAAAGCAGGCAGGGAATGTTTCATGAGGGACATCCGTCCAGGGGGTGAAGACCGGGTAGCTGCCGGGACATATTAATGATCATAACCATGCCTTTCCTCAGATTTCTAGGTGTCTTGACTTGCATTAAAACTCAAAGTTTGCAAGTGTGTCCTTGTCAAGTGTTTATTTTGTCACGTGTCCAAAACACAAACCCCCCCAAAAAATACTTTAAAACTAACCCCCATTACCAGTTTTATGGATCGTCAAATGTAAATGAGATTTGTCATTTAGACATACAGTGGGGCAAAAAGGTATTTAGTCAGCCACCGATTGTGCAAGTTCTCCCACTTAAAATGATGACAGAGGTCTGTAATTTTCACCATAGTACATTTCAACAGTGAGAGACAGAATGTGAAAAAAAAATCCAGGAATTCACATCGTAGGAATTTTAAAGAATTTATTTGTAAATGATGGTGGAAAATAAGTATTTGGTCAACCATTCAAAGTTCTCACTGATGGAAGGAGGTTTTGGCTCAAAATCTCACGATACATGGCCCCATTCATTCTTTCCTTAACACGGATCAATCGTCCTGTCCCCTTAGCATGAGGTTTCCACCCCCATGCTTCACAGTAGGTGTGGTGTTCTTGGGATGCAACTCAGTATTCTTCTTCCTTCAAACACGACGAGTTGAGTTTATACCAAAATGGATACATGGATGATACAGCAGAGGATTGGGAGAATGTCATGTGGTCAGATGAAACAAAAACATAACTTTTTGGTATAAATTCAACTCGTCATGTTTGGAGGAAGAAGAATACTGAGTTGCATCCCAAGAACACCAGACCTACTGTGAAGCATGGGGGAGGAAACATCATGCTTTGGGGCTGTTTTTCTGCTAAGGGGACAGGACGATTGATCCGTGTTAAAGGAAAACAATATCACCAGACCTATGTAAGCGTCAATATATACCTTGATGTTGCAGAAAAAAGATCATATGTTTTTTTTAACCGATTTCCAAACTCTAAATGGGTGAATTTTGGCGAATTAAACGCCTTTCTTTTATTTGCTCTCGGAGCGATGACTTCACCTAGGTAGTCAACCAGCATTTTCTCAAACACATTATAAACATAGAGTCAAATCAGCTCTGTTATTTTCCGTTTTTTAGACTGTTTTCCGTACCTTGGAGACATCATGCCTCGTCTGTGTGTTGTCGGAGGGTGTAACAACACGATCAGGGACGGAGTCAAGTTGATTTACATAGTATGTGCATCGATAAGCAAGGCATGCTAATCGATGCTAACATGCTATTTAGGCTAGCTGTATGTACATTTGTAGCTATATTTGCATCCTGCCTTTCCTTCTACCCACATTTAATGCCCAACAAACACTTACCAATCGACGGATTTAAGTTGCTCCAGTGTCACAAGATGCGAAAGCCCCGATCGTTTGGTCTGCACATTTTACCGGCGATGCTAAGGCAGACATGGCCGAATAGCGTCAATAGCTATTCGCTCAATAGCTTCAGTTTGGCGGTTATTCATCCTCTTCTTAAAAGACCTAACCTCGATCCTGACCTCATGGTAAATTACCGACCGGTGTCTCACCTTCCCTTTATTTCAAAAATCCTTGAAAAAATTGTTGCGGAGCAGTTAAATGAACACTTAGCGTCTAACAATCTCTGTGAAACCTTTCAATCCGGTTTCAGGGCAAATCACTCCACGGAGACAGCCCTCGCAAAAATGACTAATGATCTATTGCTAACGATGGATTCTGATGCGTCATCTATGTTGCTGCTCCTCGATCTTAGCGCTGTTTTCGATACCGTCGATCATAATATTTTATTAGAACGTATCAAAACACGAATTGGTATGTCAGACTTAGCCCTGTCTTGGTTTAACTCTTATCTTACTGATAGGATGCAGTGTGTCTCCCATAACAATGTGACCTCGGACTACGTTAAGGTAACGTGTGGAGTTCCCCAGGGTTCGGTCCTTGGCCCTGCACTCTTCAGCATCTACATGCTGCCGCTAGGTGACATCATACGCAAATACGGTATTAGCTTTCACTGTTATGCTGATGACACCCAACTCTACATGCCCCTAAAGCTGACCAACACGCCGGACTGTAGTCAGCTGGAGGCGTGTCTTAATGAAATTAAACAATGGATGTCCGCTAACTTTTTGCAACTCAACGCCAAAAAAACGGAAATGCTGATTATCGGTCCTGCTAGACACCGAACTCTATTTAATAATACAACTCTAACATTTGACAACCAAACAATTAAACAAGGCGACACGGTAAAGAATCTGGGTATTATCTTCGACCCAACTCTCTCCTTTGAGGCACACATTAAAAGCGTTACTAAAACGGCCTTCTTTCATCTCCGTAACATCGCTAAAATTCGCTCCATTCTGTCCACTAAAGACGCTGAGATCATTATCCATGCGTTTGTTACGTCTCGCCTCGACTACTGTAACGTATTATTTTCGGGTCTCCCCATGTCTAGCATTAAAAGATTACAGTTGGTACAAAATGCGGCTGCTAGACTTTTGACAAGAACAAGAAAGTTTGATCACATTACGCCTGTACTGGCTCACCTGCACTGGCTTCCTGTGCACTTAAGATGTGACTTTAAGGTTTTACTACTTACGTATAAAATACTACACGGTCTAGCTCCATCTTATCTTGCCAATTGTATTGTACCATATGTCCCGGCAAGAAATCTGCGTTCAAAGGACTCCGGCTTATTAGTGATTCCCAAAGCCCAAAAAAAGTCTGCGGGCTATAGAGCATTTTCCGTTCGGGCTCCAGTACTCTGGAATACCCTCCCGGTAACAGTTCGCGATGCCACCTCAGTAGAAGCATTTAAGTCTCACCTTAAAACTCATTTGTATACTCTAGCCTTTAAATAGACTCCCTTTTTAGACCAGTTGATCTGCCGTTTCTTTTCTTTTTCTTCTATGTCCCACTCTCCCGTGTGGAGGGGGTCCGGTCCGATCCGGTGGCCATGTATTGCTCGCCTGTGTATCGGCTGGGGACATCTCTGCGCTGCTGGTCCGCCTACGCTTGGGATGGTTTCCTGCTGGCTCCGCTGTGAACGGGACTCTCGCTGCTGTGTTGGATCCTCTTTGGACTGGACTCTCGCAACTGTGTTGGATCCATTGTGGATTGAACTCTCACAGTATCATGTTAGACCCGCTTGACATCCACATCCATTGCTTTCCTCCTCTCCAAGGTTCTCATAGTCATCATTGTCACCGACGTCCCACTGGGTGTGAGTTTTCCTTGCCCTTATGTGGGCCTACCGAGGATGTCGTGGTGGTTTGTGCAGCCCTTTGAGACACTAGTGATTTAGGGCTATATAAGTAAACATTGATTGATTGATTGATTGAGTTTCTTCTTCTATTTCGTTTTCGCTATCTGACTCCATATTCCAACCATCCGTTTCAATACATGCGTAATCTGTTGAATCGCTTAAGCCGCTGAAATCAGAGTCTGAATACGAGCTAATGTCACTATATCTTGCTGTGCTATCCGCCTGGATAGCATGTATATCACTGGATGACGTCACACGAAAATGGACGGTGGTTTTACAGATAGCAAAAATCAGGCACTTTAAAGCCTTTTTCCGGGATATTCTATGATGGGTAAAATTTTGAAAAAAACTTTGAAAAATAAAATAATCCACTGGGAACTGATTTTTATCGGTTTTAACCCTTCTGAAATTGTGATAATGTTCCCCTTTAAGGAAAGAATGAATGGGGCCATGTATCGTGAGATTTTGAGCCAAAACCTCCTTCCATCACTGAGAGCTTTGAGTGGTTGACCAAATACTTATTTTCCACCATAATTTACAAATAAATTCTTTAAAATTCCTACAATGTGAATTCCTGATTATTTTTTTCCACATTCTGTCTCTCACTGTTGAAGTGTACCTATGATGAAAATTACACACCTCTGTCATCATTTTAAGTGGGAGAACTTGCACATTCGGTGGCTGACTAAATACTTTTTTGCCCCACTGTATAAAGTCAAGAAATCCCATTTGCAGAAAAACTGGAAGGTCTCCATTTTGGGCTACAAATAAGGGTTGTATTTTGACGAATTACTTCCCGAGACTTTGACACCATTGGTCTAAAATCAGTGTTTGGGCTCATTTGATCAAACATAAGGCCCAAGGCCTGGATCAGGCCCGCGAACAGGTTGTATACTTCGCAAGATGAGTTTGGGAAGTATAAAAATGAACCTTAAATTTTTGAATGAAAGAAACAGCTGTTCTAAATGTCACAATAGCAATTATTTGTATCTTTGTAGAAGATGCTACATATATACAAAATACACCACATGATGTTAGCACAAGCCTGGGCAATTATTTTGACTCTGGGGCCACATTTAGAGAAAAAAATGTGTCTGGGGGCCGGTATATCTATTTTTAGGAACACTAAAACAAAACCTCACAATAATGTCTGGTTGAATGCTAAAAACGTCATGACAATACCGCCTTAAAAAAACGCAATGGAAATTTTACATTTTTCTATGAATGATACAACACTGAATATTGACAAAATATGAATGTCAAACCCCCTTTTGATGGACACTTTTTACAATCAAGTGAAACGCAACAAAAATGCAACAAACAGTGAAATGTGAACGCGAAGGGTACACAATAAATCCACCTACAATGTGATATATCTGATATTTGTTGAATTTCTCACAGGTATCAATAAAGTACTTTCTATTCTATATATCACTAAGCTTTAGAACTTTGTTATGAAAATCTCCTCCCGCGTCTGTGGAAATGCTTCCCGTGCACACTGCTTGGTGCCTCGTCTGACCTGCTGTGACGTAGATTACCATAGTAACTAATTATATTACCATAGTAACCGGTATATCATCCATAAGCACAGATTCCAATCATTGGAATACTTTGTATAGTTCAAGACTTGCGGTCATTTGAAAACATGACTGCACATCATAATGGCAGCTACAGCTTCCATCTTAGAGATCTAAAGAAAATATTTGAGAATGTCCGGCAGGCCAGATTGAAAAGGTCAACAGGTCCTAATTTGCCCAGGTCTGTGTTAGTACATCAGTTAAGGAAAAATGATCAAACTACATAAATGACAACCTGTAATTTGATTTTGATATAACTTTTTTATCTTGATAGATAGAAAATTAACACCAATGAGTTGACACATTGTTTATTCAGAAAATATAAATAACAACGAATAATGATAGAATACTATTAACTGCAACATGAAAGTGTAAGAAACAAAACATTATTATTTGTACAATTTCAGTATGTGCTTCTTGTATTTTTTAACAAAGAAAACAATCTGAAGTTGTCTTCATTTATAAGTTATCGTGCCGTGATTTTACCAGTCTGGCCCACTTGGGAGTAGATTTTTCTCCATGTGGCCCCCGATCTAAAATGAGTTGGACACCCCTGCTTTTAGACAGATGGAGGACAAATTTAAAGCAATTTAGCCTACACCATGTGGGCGGGGCATTTCCACAAAAATGTTAACCTTAATAAAAACTATTAATAGTAAATGGTGAATAATAAAAATAACACCCTACAGTTATGCATAATTCACTTCATCTAATAGTCTTGGACAAAAAATGTACATGAATGGACCCGTAGTTAAATGGGGACACAAAAGGCCCTTTAAAGTCATTCATTTTGGTATGATGATGAGATTCATAATTATTTCAACATGATTATTCTCACATAATTCAAAATGATCCTTTGCATTACCCTTGGTTGTCCAGTTGTAGCGGCAGGGGCAGGACTGAAGCCATCTGAAGCCTGTGGGTCACATGACTCGGGCACACAGCTATCTGGGCGACCTGAGGGTCCGTTTTCAGGTCTGTTCAATGCCATAAATGATTCCAAATGTTAGCCATTTTCAATATGCATGCAGATTAAAAAAAAACAAAACATCTCACTTGTAGTCACATCACCTGCTGTGGCAGAATAAAACTGCAGGGTCGAAGGGCAATCTAGAAGGGATTAAACAAAAAAGAAAAAATCAGTTTCATTAAAACATCTCCGTAGAGTGTGCAAGTGTACCTAATGAAGTGGCCACTTTAGTATGACTCTTAAAATGTTATATGTATGTTGGAATAGTTTAATTTAACAACTTATGACGCTTAGCGGTGTAGCTATTACAAAAGCCAAAACCAGTGGACTCGTCAGCCCACAGAACACGTTTTCACTCTGCATCAGTCGGCGTTTCTGGGTGTTGTTGATAAATGGCTTTGGCTTTACATAGTAGAGTTTTAACTTGCACATACAGATGTAGCGACGTATTATTGTTACGGACAGTGGTTTTCTGAATTGTTCCTGAGTCCACGTGGTGGTATGTTTTACACATTGATGTCTGTTTTTGATGCAAGACCGCCTGGGGGATCGAAGGTGACGGGCTTAGCTGCTTACGTGCAGTGATTTCTCCAGATTATCTGAACCTTTTGATGATGTTACGGACCACAGGCAGTGAAATCCCTAAATTCCTTGCAATAGCTGTTTGAGAAATGTTGTTCTTAAACAATTTTCTCACGCATTTGTTTACAAAGTGGTGACATCCTTCTTCTTTTATACCCAGACATGGCACCCACCTATTCCCAATTAGCCTGTTCACCTGTGGGATGTTCCAAATAAGTGTTTGATGAGCATTCCTCAACTTTCTCAGACTTTTTTTGCCACTTATGCCAGCTTTTTGAAACATGTTGCAGGCATTAAATTCCAAATGAGCTAATATTTGCAAAACATTAAGTTTTTTAGTTCAAACGTTAAAAATATTGTCTGTGCAATGTATTTAATTTAATATAGGTTCAAAAGGATTAGCAAATCCTTGTATTCACGATTTACACAAAGTGCTGATGTTAGCACTAACATAATAGTTAGCAAGCAGGATAGCTTCAACTAAAAATACATGTGAAATAGATGTATACCTGCAGAGTTAGCTTTATAAAATAGCAGGCTAACATTGGAACATTTAGCGTACTTACAAGTGGGCGCCAAGTAAAAAAATATTTTTTTTTTACTTTAACCATACAAAATTGACTATAACACTATCATAAATATAAATGCTAACATTGGTATGCTAAGATGGTTCTAGGTGACAAAGTTCATTATTTTTTTATTTAAATGTACAGGAAGCTAAAATTTTATCATAAAATGTTAGCATGCTAACATTTGCATGCTATCATGGGAAAGTTATCATACTTGCAAAATGGCTTGAAGCAACAAAGTCTAATATTTTTAGGTTCATACATACACAATTAGATGAAATGCTTGCATAAAATATTAGCAAACGTCAAAACATTACGGGGCTAACGTTCATGCTCACATGGTAACAATCGGCATTCTTGAAAGATGGCGCCAAGCAAACAAATCAATGACGCATTGGTCAAAATGTACAAAATTACCTAAAATGCTTACGCGAGCATTGATTTTGGCACAACAAAGGGTGAAGAAAAAAAATAATAGTAAATTACACCACCCCCTGTGGGTTGTGTAAATACGCAATTACTTAAGTACCTTTCAAAAATGTTTTGCTTGTTGGCAGCAATTTTTTTTACAACCAAACTGGTAACATTTTTATGCACACACAAATAGTAAATTAGTAAAGTAAATTATATTTATATAGCACGTTTCTCTAGTGACTAAAGGCACTTAACATAGTAAAACCCAATATCTAAGTTACATTTAAACCAGTGTGGGTGGCACTGGGAGCAAGTGGGTAAAGGGTCTTGCCCAAGGACACAACGGCAGTGACTAGGATGGCAGAAGCGGGGATGGAACCTGGAACCCCCAAGTTGCTGGCACGGCCGCTCTGCCAACTGAGCTATACCACCCTGCTGGTAAATGTCCTAAAAAAAAGCGTGGAATGTATTTTGTGGTGATTTGGCAAAACACCCAAAAGTTACAAAGGCTGTTTTATTATGGAGTCCAATGAGCTGCTGGAGAAATTTCAATGGTTTCAAACAGCAGCACCTACTGTGTGGTGTGTTTGTCTGAAAAATAATAGCACAAGCAACAAAGTAGTAGTGCATGTTTTTAAAGTTAAGTTAAAGTACCAATGATTGTCACACACACACTAGGTGTGGTAAAATTTGTCTTCTGCTCTTCTGCATTCAACCCATCCCCTTGTTCACCTTCTGGGAGGTGAGGGGAGCAGTGAGCAGCAGCACTGCCGCGCCCGGGAATCATTTTTGGTGATTTAACCCCCAATTCAAACCCCTGATGCTGAGTGCCAAGCAGGGAGGTAATGGGTCCAATTTGTATAGTCTTTGGTATGACTCGGCCGGGGTTTGAACTCACAACCTACCGATCTCAGTGCGGACATTCTAACCACTAAGCCCCTGAGTAAAAAATGTTTACACATGAGTTAGCTTACATTAAAAAGGGGAAGTGCACTTTTTTTGGGAGTTTTGCCTATTGTTCACAATATCTATGAAAGACATGACGATAGATGTTATTTTGTTTTGCATTCTTAAATATTAAATAAGTGCGATCAAAAGTCTGCTTGCAATGGAGCCTATGGTAGCCGCGCAATTCCGCTTACAAAGCTGTTAAAAAAAAATCCAAACACCTCCACTAGAGGTTTTATCTATAAGTATATGTAATAGCACATTTATAATAACAATATTTACGTATTTTGATTATTGTTAGCATACGCCAGGGGTCACCAACGCGGTGCCCGCAGGCACCAGGTAGCCCGTAAGGACCAGATGAGTCGCCGCTGGCCTGTTCTTAAAATAGCTCAAATAGCAGCACTTACCAGTGAGCTGCCTCTATTTTTTTAATTTTATCTATTTACTAGCAAGCTGGTCTCACTTTGCTCGACATTTTTAATTCTAAGAGGGACAAAACTCAAATAGAACTTGAAAATCCCAAAAAATATTTTAAAGACTGTCTTCACCTTTTTGAACAAATTAATTAATTTTTTTACTTTGCTTCCTATAACTTTCAGAAGGACAATTTTAGAGAAAAAAATACAACCTTAAAAATGATCTTAGGATTTTTAAACACATACCTTTTAAACTCCTTCCTCTTCTTTCCTGACAATTTAAATCAATATTCAAGTTTTTTTTTTTATTGTAAAGAATAATAAATACATTTTAATTTAATTCTTCATTTTAACTTCTGTTTTTTCGACGAAGAATAGTTGTGAAATATTTCTTCAAAGTTATTATGATAAAAATTAAAAAAAAATATTCTGGCAAATCTAGAAAATCTGTAGAATCAAATTTAAATCATATTTCCAAGTCTTAGTTTCTTTTAAAATGTTTGTTCTGGAAAATTTAGAAAAAATAATGATTTGTCTTTGTTAGAAATATAGCTTGGTCCAATTTGTTATATATTATAACAAAGTGCAGATTGGATTTTAACCTATTTAAAACATGTCATCAAAATTTAAAAATTAATCTAAATCAGGAAAAATTACTAATGATGTTTCATAAATTCTTTTTTTTATTTTTTCAAAAGGATTCGAATTAGCTAGTTTTTCTCTTCATTTTTTGGGGTTGAATTTTGAATTTTAAAGAGTCGAAATTGAAGATAAACTGTTTCAAAATTAAACTCTTTTTTTTTGTGTTTTCTCCTCTTTTAAACCGTTCAATTAAGTGTTTTTTTCATCATTTATCCTCTACAAAAAACCTTCCGTAAAAGGGAAAAAAAATGTACGACGGAATGACAGACAGAAATACCCATATATATATATATATATATATATATATATATATATATATATATATATATATATATAGATAGAGAGAGAGAGAGAGAGAGAGAGAGATTTATTTATTAAAGGTAAATTAAACAAATTGGCTTTTTATGGTAATTTATTTAAGTGTGTATCAAACTGGTAGCTCTTCGCATTAATCAGTACCCAAGAAGTAGCTCTTGGTTTAAAAAAGGTTGGTGACCCCTGGCATACGCGGCACATTATTTTCAAAAAACAAATCACTAAGTTTACTTTTTTTTCCCCCTTTCATCACTGATTATTACTGACTGCAGACTTTTTGAGAGCCAACAAACGTAATAAAATATCACTTACTGTTCAAGGTATGCTATTATTAGGATGTTGACTGATAGAATCGTGTTATATTCCAGTTTAGATGAAGAATGACTCATAATCTGCTCAGAGGTCGAGTGATTAGAGTGTCCGCCCTGAGATCGGTAAGTTGTGAGTTCAAACCCCCGGCCGAGTCATACCAAAGACTATAAAAATGGGACCCACTACCTCCCTGCTTGGCACTCAGCATCAAGGGTTGGAATTGGGGGTTAAAAAGGTAGAAAATGGATGGATGGATGGATCACCTAAAATGATTCCCGCTGCTGCCCTCACCTCCCAGGGGGTAAACAAGGGGAATTTGTCAAATGCAGAGGACACATTTCACCACACTTAGTGTGTGTGTGTGTGTGTGAGACAATCATTGGTACTTTAACTTTAACTATAATCATTCAAAGATTGGCATCAATATGAACGGCCAATTGAATCCTAAATAACACTGCATTGGCGCCATTTAGGCACTTTGTCCAGTTTACATCTGCTGTGACAACTAGAATCACAGGAGCATCCACCAGGGGGCAGTGCAGCGTACCCAGATGTAAAACCTCTTTTGCACAATAAGACTTTTCATATAAAGCCATAAAGGAATGGAACGACCTCACAACAAACTTGAAAAGTCTAAACAGGTTACTCTTCATTCATAATTGAACTTACAAAGTAGGTTCGAGCAATCAAAGTTGTCAACTTAATGTGTCTTATTTTTATGCATGACAACATTTTGGTGTTAGCTGTGAGGTGTGTCTGTTATGTCATGGTGGGTTTTTTGTTGTTGTTTTTTTTACAAATGACAGATGTGAACAAGAGCCTGTATTGTCTATGTGTTTTGACGTAAAGGAGGGGTGGTTGTAATCTGTAAGTATGTATCAATTAAAGGGCATTTCATGACTTTTCTTAATTTAATTACATGCTATTGTATAATTGTATTGTTATAATTTGATTACATGCTTTTTGTATCTGTTTGATTTAGGTAGCCAGCGACTGCAGATGGAAATTAGCTATTTAGCTATTATCGGGTGCACAACATAGCCGTCTTTGAGCTTAATGTTTCTGTGCATTGTCCCTTCAAATAAAGGCTAAACTAAAAAAAATGATAATCCTCACAAAGAAATGGGGTGAGGCAGATGGGAGGGGGATCAAGTGTCTTTTCGCGTCGTTCTGGCCATTTTTGGGTCCTAAATGGCTGTCAAAGAGTACCAACTTATCAGAGTACCTACTCAGACTTCTTCTGTCCAGGTGAGAAACATGATTAATAGTCTACAATAATCGTACAGAGAGCAAGGAAGCGAGGAAGTAGCAGACCACTCAATGTAAACATGGAGACATAAATAGTTTGTCTGCGTTGGCGCTTATAATAACACTAATACTTAATGAATATTCAAGTCACAAAAAGTAAATTAAGTATTGTTAGCGCTTTTTGAATTGTTATTTATTGGATTTTATGGACGGAATAGTGGAGCTTCCATTGTCTCTGCTGTCAGCTGACTTTTATTTATATTTATTTTATATTTAGAAAGCATTAAAATATCCATCCGTCGTCATGTCTTTATCAAATATAGGCAAATGTCCAACAAAAGTGCATTTCCCCTTTAAATACACAGTTTTGTGGAATAATTAGGAAACAATGTTTTGGCCGCGTTTAGTTTACCTTCTTTTCCAGGTATGAAACAGCCCAGTATGCTGTTGTTCACCACATCCACCTGGTAGCAGCTCTCATTTGCAACCCTGCAAGGAAAATATAAAAAAAAAACCCAGTTCCATTGTCAATTGATTTCAAAAATTACGTTGTCTGGAGTCACTCACCTTGGCAAGTGGCACATTTCTTGCAAGTCTTTGGTGAGGTGTTGCAGAGCAGCAAACAGTTTGAATTTGACAACGCTGATGAAAAAAGTGGTTAAATGATGAATGCTACAATTGTTCAAATGATTGAATACCAAAATTGTACTTGTCTCCAGGGTTGTTGTACTGCGTGAAGAGGTCCTTCAGTTTAGCAGAGAACCCTTCAAAATGTTTTGACCTGTTGTGGGCGCAACATGTAAAAACCATTAGCATCTGCAACATTTTTATGTGGGGTCTTAATTAGAGATGTTCGATATTATCGGACTGTCGATAATATCGTCCGACAATTGCTTTGAAATGTAATATCGGAAATTATTGGTATCGGTTTCAAAAAGTAAAATGTATGACTTTTTAAAACGAGGCTTTACGGAGTCGTACACAGACGTAGGGAGAAGTACAGAGCGTCAATAAACCTTAAAGGCACTGCCTTTACGTGCCAAACCAATCACATAATGTCCATGGCTTTTCACACACACAAGTGAATGCAGGCATACTTGGTCAACAGCCATACAGGTCGCACTGAGGGTGGCCGTATAAACAACTTTAACACTGTTACAAATATGCGCCACACTGTGAACTCACACCAAACAAGAATGACAAACACATTTTGGGAGAACATCCGCACTGTAACACAACAGAACAAATAACCATAATCCCTTACAGCACTAACTCTTCCAGGACACTACATAATACACCCCCACTACCCCATACCGAACCCCCCCCCCCCTCCCCCAACCACGCCCACCTAAACCTCCTCATGCTCTCTCAGGGAGAGCCTGTCCCAAATTCAAAGCTGCTGTTTTGAGGCATGTTAAAAAAAAATAATGCACTTTGTGACTTCAATAACAAATAAGGCAGTGCAATGTTGGCATTTTTTTCCATAGCTTGAGTTGATTTGTTTTGGAAAACCTTGTTACATTGTTTAATGCATCACAAAAAAATTTGGCATAATAATGTGTTAATTCCACGACTGTATATATCGGTATCGGTTGATATCGGAATCGGTAATTAAGAGTTGGACAATATCGGAATATCGGCAAAAAAGCCATTATCGGACATCTCTAGTCTTAATGACTAAATATGATTACATTATATTAAAGTCCTAAAACAAATAAAAACTTTATCACATTTCACCTTTAAATTTTAAACTTTAACCATATTTTGATGAATGCATGATTTCTACTAAAATGAATTCATTGGGAAGAAAACATTTCAATAATGATTTAATGAAGAATAAATTCAGCATAATCAAAATTTTAAATTGTGTTTCTTCCTGACACCGGGGTTTCATCCCAGTACGAATGTTTACAAGCATAGCACTAATGCTGCCTGCTACAGGGAAACGATGGCTATCTCTGGGGACAGGTACTATTATATTTTTATGAGTGGCAGAGCAGGAAGAGGCTAGAAATACCCTTACGGTAATTGTTCACATAAAACACCCTTTTATGAACATTTTAAATGCACTTATTCACGTAAAACAAGAAGAGAGAAAAAACCCGTTATATCATTGAATACAAATAAAAGCTTATCATGGACGCCCCTGCTTATTTCAGCAGGACAATGCTGAGCCACGTGCTACAACAGCGTGGCTTCAAATGATTGCTTTGGAAGATGCAGGTTTTTACAACATCAAAAAGGAAAAACCTACTGTCCAAGGCTTTGCTACACATCTTAAAATAAAGCTCAGCTAACTATCCTTCAGCAAAGGTACAGACATGGAAGCCAAGTTGGACAATTTAGTTTTTCTTTATCTAATAGGCTAGCCTGGTTTGATGTTGCTGTTAAAATTTGGGTGTAGTGTTAGCACTTTAGCACAGTGGTCCCCAACCACCGAGCCGCGGATTGGTACTGGGCCATAGAATAATTTTTTATTAATTTTTATTATTTTTTAATCATTTTTATTTTTTAATTAAAACATAAAAAATACAAAGTACGCTTACAATTAGTGCACCAACCCAAAAAAACCTCCCTTTTTCATGACCAAAACCTCCCTTTTTCATGACAAATTATCAAGCGTTGTCCGGTCTGCAGCTACAAAAAAGGTTGGGGACCACTGCTTTAGCACACATTGGTATGCAAGCGTACGTTTGTGTCCTCCTGTTCCACTCCTTAATGTTACGTTGTTTTATGTGACATGTTGTCTATAACGTTGGACATGTGCAGAGTTACTTAAAAAGCGGATAAGGAGCACTTATGGGACACATTTGAAGAGGATAAACAGCTCATTAGCATTAAAGCTACAGACACAGGTTTTGTAAACACACGTTTTAGATCTACATTATAGCTAAATGTAAAAATAAATTTAAAAAAAGTTAGATTTTGGACAACACACTTCCAATACACATCTCTGACAAAGTTTCTAAACATTGAAAATAAATACGAGTATTTAAAGCCATGCATACCTCAGCAGCTGAAAGAAGGCCTCGCTCCTCTGCAACACAAGATTGATTATATTAATAAGAAATATAAAATGAGAAATGTACGATTGTAACAAACGGCTTGCAGGCACTTACGACCGGGGCTCTCCCATGCAGCGCCACCTTCACCTCCTCCACCCCGCCGCACGGCAGCAGCGCCACCTCCAGGTAGAACAGGTCGGCCGTCAGGTAGCAGGTGGCCTCCGTAAAGTGGAAGCCCATCCTTCAGAAAAAGAAAAATATTAGATCGAGGGTCATGTCGCTTTTCTCATAATGTGACTCTTTATTTTACCCGTGTTGTTTGCCAATCATCTCCAAACGAGAGCGCATGACGCTCATGGAAGACACTGGAACGTAAAAACAACTTCAGTTACTTTCACGCAGACTTTTTTGTGCTGATGTTGGGATTTAAGTCAACTCCTGTCAATCATGTATCATTCTTTTTTCCCCCCCCATTTGAAACCACCACAAAACAAATGTGTTTTTAAGTAGTGTAAAAACAAACTTTTTTTTTTTACATATTAATTAAATGTGAAGAAGTTCGATAAACATACACTAATTTGCCAAAAGTAGTTGACCACCCATCAAAATGATCAAAATCAGGTGTTCTAATCACATGGCCTGGCCACAGGTGTATAAAATCAAGCACTTAGGCATGGAGACTGTGTCTACAAACATTTGTGAAAGAATGGGCCGCGCTCAGTGATTTCCAGCGTGGAACTGTCATAGGATGCCACCTGTGCAACACATCAAGTCGTAAACATTTCCTCACTCATAAATATTCCAAAGTCAACTGTCGGCTTTATTATAAGAAAATGGAAAAGTTTGGGAACAGCAACTCAGCCACGACGTGGTAGGCCACATAAACTGACAGAGAGGGGTCAGCGAATGCTGAAGCGCATAGTGCAAAGTTGCTACGGAGCTCCAAACTTCCTGTGAACTTCCAGTTAGCCCACGTACAGTACGCAGAGCGCTTCATGGAATGGGATTCCATGGCCGAGCAGCTGCATCTAAGCCAGGGGTGCCCATTACATCGTTCGCGGAGGATGTGTCAGTCGATCGCAAACCAAGCATTAAAAAAATAAACCTAAAAATTTGTGATCAGCAATCTTTACTATAATGTCATTTTCATCACTTGATTGACATTCACAGCACCAAAGTGTCTTCTCAGATGTCGGTGGCTGCTGTCAGATCATTATTAAAAAAAACATGACTGAGAGGAGGGCGAAAAACACTTTATTTCAACACTCTCGCGTTGTAACTGCTGTCAAAACCCTAAAGACAGACTGCGCAATAAAAGCCCTGCTTCATCGCTGAGATCATTATCCATGCGTTTGTTACGTCTCGCCTCGACTACTGTAACGTATTATTTTCGGGTCTCCCCATGTCTAGCATGAAAAGATTACAGTTGGTACAAACTGCGGCTGCTAGACTTTTGACAAGAATAAGAAAGTTTGATCACATTACGCCTGTACTGGCTCACCTGCACTGGCTTCCTGTGCACTTAAGATGTGACTTTAAGGTTTTACTACTTACGTATAAAATACTTCACGGTCTAGCTCCATCCTATCTTGCCGATTGTATTGTACCATATGTCCCGGCAAGAAATCTGCGTTCAAAGGACTCCGGCTTATTAGTGATTCCCAAAGCCCAAAAAAAGTCTGCGGGCTATAGAGCTTTTTCATTTCGGGCTCCAGTACTCTGGAATGCCCTCCCGGTAACAGTTCGAGATGCCACCTCAGTAGAAGCATTTAAGTCTCACCTTAAAACTCATTTGTACACTCTAGCCTTTAAATAGACTCCCTTTTTAGACCAGTTGATCTGCCGTTTCTTTTCTTTTTCTTCTATGTCCCACTCTCCCTTGTGGAAGGGGTCCGGTCCGATCCGGTGGCCATGTACTGCTCGCCTGTGTATCGGCTGGGGACATCTCTGCGCTGCTGATCCGCCTCCGCTTGGGATGGTTTCCTGCTGGCTCCGCTGTGAACGGGACTCTCGCTGCTGTGTTGGATCCGCTTTGGACTGGACTCTCGCGACTGTGTTGGATCCATTATAGATTGAACTTTCACAGTATCATGTTAGACCCGCTCGACATCCATTGCTTTCCTCCTCTCCAAGGTTCTCATAGTCATTATTGTCACCGATGTCCCACTGGGTGTGAGTTTTCCTTGCCCTTATGTGGGCCTACCGAGGATGTCGTAGTGGTTTGTGCAGCCCTTTGAGACACTAGTGATTTAGGGCTCTATAAGTAAACATTGATTGATTGATTGATTGATCCTGCCTGCGCTAACAAAATAAGAGTCTCAGAAAGCTAGCGTGCAGAAGTTAGCAAGCTACGGAGTTTGCCGCCAATGTATTTCTTGCAAAATGTATAAAAACGAGTATGGAAGCTGGACAAATAAGATGCCAAAAACTAACCACTTTCATGTGGCATTGGATGGAAAGAAAACCTTTTTTTTTCCTACATTCGAAAATGTGGATGTTATCAGCACTACAGTCTGATTCCAAATAAATGCAAGTCATCAGAAACAGGTAATACACCAACTTATATTCTTGTCTTCATGAAACAAAAGGAATCTATATGTGTTAAACATGCTTGTGTTCAATCAATAAATCAATGTTTATTTATATAGCCCCAAATCACAAATGTCTCAAAAGGACTGCACAAATCATTACGACTACAACATCCTCGGAAGAACCCACAAAAGGGCAAGGAAAACTCACACCCAGTGGGCAGGGAGAATTCACATCCAGTGGGACGCCAGTGACAATGCTGACTATGAGAAACCTTGGAGAGGACCTCAGATGTGGGCAACCCCTCCTCTCTAGGGGACCGAAAGCAATGGATGTCGAGCGGGTCTAACATGATACTGTGAAAGTTCAATCCATAGTGGCTCCAACACAGCCGCGAGAGTTCAGTTCAAGCGGATCCAAGACAGCAGCGAGAGTCCCGTCCACAGGAAACCATCTCAAGCGGATCAGCAGCGTAGAGACGTCCCCAACCGATACAGGCGAGCGGTCCATCCTGGGTCCCGACGAGCGGTCCATCCTGGGTCTCGACTCTGGACAGCCAGTACTTCATCCATGGTCATCGGACCGGACCCCCTCCACAAGGGAGGGGGGGACATAGGAGAAAGAAAAGAAGCGGCAGATCAACTGGTCTAAAAAGGAGGTCTATTTAAAGGCTAGAGTATACAGATGAGTTTTAAGGTGAGACTTAAATGCTTCTACTGAGGTAGCATCTCGAACTGTTACCGGGAGGGCATTCCAGAGTACTGGAGCCCGAACGGAAAACGCTCTATAGCCCGCAGACTTTTTTTGGGCTCTAGGAATCACTAATAAGCCGGAGTCTTTTGAACGCAGATTTCTTGCCGGGACATACGGTACAATACAATCGGCAAGATAGGCTGGAGCTAAACCGTGTAGTATTTTATACGTAAGTAGTAAAACCTTAAAGTCACATCTTAAGTGCACAGGAAGCCAGTGCAGGTGAGCCAGTACAGGCGTAATATGATCAAACTTTCTTGTTCTTGTCAAAAGTCTAGCAGCCGCATTTTGTACCAACTGTAATCTTTTAATGCTAGACATGGGGAGACCCGAAAATAATACGTTACAGTAATTGAGACGAGACGTAACAAACGCATGGATAATGATCTCGGCGTCTTTAGTGGACAAAATGGAGCGAATTTTAACGATATTACGGAGATGAAAGAAGGCCGTTTTAGTAACGCTTTTAATGTGTGACTCAAAGGAGAGAGTTGAGTCGAAGATAATACCCAGATTTTTTACAGAGTCACCTTGTTTTATTATTTGGTTGTCAAATGTTAAAGTTGTATTATTAAATAGAGGTCGGTTTCTAGCAGGACCGATAATCAGCATTTCCGTTTTTTTGGCATTAAGTTGCAAAAAGTTAGCGGACATCCATTGTTTAATTTCATTAAGACACGCTTCCAACTGACTACAGTCCGGCGTGTTGGTCAGCTTTAGGGGCATGTAGAGTTGGGTGTCATCATTAAACACCTTAAACGTGTTGACAAAAACATCTCTTTCATAAATAATTAAATATAAATTATATATATGAATGAAGGGCTTCACGGTGGCAGAGGGGTTAGTGCGTCTGCCTCACAATACGAAGGTCCTGCAGTCCTGGGTTCAAATCCAGCCTCGGGATCTTTCTGTGCGGAGTTTGCATGTCCTCCCCGTGAATGCGTGGGTTCCCTCCGGGTACTCCGGCTTCCTCCCACTTCCAAATACATGCACCTGGGGATAGGTTGATTGGAAACACTAAATTGGCCCTAGTGTGTGAATGTTTGTCTATCTGTGTTGGCCCTGCGATGAGGTGGCGACTTGTCCAGGGTGTACCCCGCCTTCCGCCCGATTGTAGCTGAGATAGGCGCCAGCGCCCCCCGCGACCCCAAAAGGGAATAAGCGGTAGAAAATGGATGGATGGATATATGAATGAAGTAGATTCCTTCGACTTGGTCAACTGAAAAGTAGCTCGTCTTCAGAAAAAGTGTGGGCACCCCTGATCTAAGCCATATATCACCAAGTCCAATGCAAGGCGTCGGATGCAGTGGTGTAAAGCACATCGGCACTGGACTCTAAAGCAGTGGAGACGCGTTCTCTGGAGTGATGAATCACGCTTTTCCATCTGTCAATCTGATGGACGAGTCTGGATTTGGAGGTTGCCAGGAGAATGGTACATTTCGGACCTCATTGTGCCAAGTGTGAAATTTGGTAGAGGAGGAATTATGGTGTGGGGTTGTTTTTCAAGAGTTGGGCTTGGCCTCTTAGTTCCAGTGAAAGGAACTGTCAATGCGCCAGTATACCAAAACATTTTGGACAATTCCATGCTCCCAACCTTGTGGGAACAGTTTGGAGCGGGCCCCGTCCTCTTCCAACATGACTGTGCACCAGTGCACAAAGCAGGGTCCATAAAGACATGGATGACAGAGTCTGGTGGGGATGAACTTGACAAGCCTGCACAGAGTCCTGACCTGAACTCGATAGAACACCTTTGGGATTAATTAAAATGGCAACTAAGAACCAGGCGCTTTTGGAAGAATGGTCGAAAATTCCTATAAACACACTCCGCAACCTTGTGGACAGCCTTCCCAGAAGAGTTGAATCTGTAATAGCTGCAAAAGGTGGACTGACATATTGAACCCTATGGGTTAGAAATGGGATGGCACCTCAAGTTCATATGTGAGTCAAGGCAGGTGGCCAAATACTTTTGGCAATATAGTGTAATTTTTGCAAATGTACTCTGATTTAAGTCAAAGTCATCCAGGATCTCTTTGTTGCCTGTCTTAACCATAATAACAAAGATTGAAGATGTAGAATATGCTTCACTACAAAACTGCATAACGTCCTGAAACAATATCTATGGGCTGAACTGCTCGGGAGCAAGATATATTTTTCCATTATAGCCAATAACAGTACCGCCCACTGACCAATAAGATATCAAAAGGTGATAAAAACCATGTCCACTGACCAAACAGTTGTCTGAAAATGGCATTGTTAATTGACAATCATGTGGAAATCCATGACACCTAATAAGTTATAGAAACTACTAAAACTTTTTTTTTAAAACAGCTTTTGAGTGATGCATATCCCATCGTTTCAATGTTAGCTGTGGTTAGGACAAAAACAAAAGACATCCTGGATAACTTATAGTACAGTCTTCCTCTACGTTTGTTTTCCTGCAAGCACAAATCCATGTAAAACTACTAAACCTGTCACAATAGTCCAGGATATGACTCACCAACGACACCAATACATCATCTCACTACCATCAGGGTGCTGGTACATAATTATCAAATTCCCTTATCCCTGCAGCTATAGCTAAACCTGTCCGACAAGCCTGTAAATGTGTTGGTCATGTATGATGTCTTTTTGCTATTTTGGTTTGTGATGTGTAATGTCTATTTTTTGAATGTTAAAGTTAAAGTACCAATGATTGTCACGCACACAATAGGTGTGGTGAAATATGTTCTCTGCATTTGACCCATCACCCTTGATCACCCCCTGGGAGGTGAGGGGAGCAGTGGGCAGCAGCGGTAAGGCGCCCGGGAATAATCATTGGTGATTTAACCCCAATTTCCAACCCTTGATGCTGAGTGCCAAGCAGGGAGGTAATGGGTCCCATTTTTATAGTCTTTGGTGTGACTCGGCCGGGGTTTGAACTCACAACCTACGGATATCAGGACAGACACTCTAACCTCTAGGCCACTGAGTAGGTACGGCTGTGAAAATGAATGTATCCAACGGGAACCAATAAATATAAATCAATCAAATGTATTTTCAAAAATCTATTAAGCTTTTTATTTGTCTTCATATTTGATTCGATATATTGTTTGTATTTTGTTACGTGACTTCATGTAACAAAACGCTGTTGTGCAGCAAGTAGTGTGCAAACTGAGTACACAAGGGGCCTAGATCTTCCTGCAAAAAAAGCAGATACAAGCAAAAATCTAACCATACAATGGTATAGATCCTGATACTTTATCAAAAAAACATTTATCGAACGATATGAAGGATCATACATCAGGCGCGTACCCAGACCTATCGAACTATTGTGCTCCAGACATCATTCTAAACGACGTAGCAGATGAAAACTTGGAAAAGCATGGAAGTCTACAACATTTTTTGTCTCTAGGATAAATATGCATCGTTTTTGCTCGGGTAATGTTGCATTTAATGATTTAACTTTGTGTCATTGAGTTCACACCCGTCTTTATCAAAACATAACAATAGATTGTAACATTGTGTATGGGCAGACAGATTAGTTTATGTTTGCTGCCTTTGGTAAAAATCAACTCTTTTGGGTTTTTCTCGCATTTGCTTTCTTTTATTTAGACTCACCAAGATGGTGCTTTTCAAAACACTTGTAGAAAAAGTGTTAAGAAATACAATTAAGATAATACTTAAATGGGAAATAATAAGTTAAGTATACCAAATAAACCCCTAAAGTGATCAGAAATGTCTGCATATGTTATATTATTCTTTTATTTTTCCATATCCAACATATTGTGTTGAAGTTTGGGGAAATGTTTATAAAACAAACATTAGACCCAATAATTAAACTTTAAAAAAGGCTACTATGAACCTACCAATCCATTTTTCATAAGTTCTAATGCATTAAATAGTTCATATAGTGTTTTTAAAAACAATGTAAATTGCGTTTCATATAAACCACATCCTTCCAGCTTGTATTTTTAGGTTATTTAAATCAAGGGGAGAAAACTATAGTTCACAGGAGGGTATTGATTTTTTAAATACGTAAAGTAAGATTGAATAGAACATAAAAATGCATTTCAGTTTTAGGAGGGCACAGGTGGTTAGTGCATGTGCCTCACAATACGAAGGTCATGAGTAGTCCTGGGTTCAATTCCGGGCTCGGGATCTTTCTGTGTGGAGTTTGCATGTTCTCCCCGTGACTGCGTGGGTTCCCTCCGGGTACTCCGGCTTCCTCCCACAGCCAAAAATATACGCCTGGGGATAGGTTGATTGGCAAGACTAAATTGGCCCTAGTGTGTGTATGCGAGTGTGAATATTTTCTATCTGTGTTGGCCCTGTGATGAGATGGTGACTTGTCCAGGGTGTACCTCGCCGTCCGCCCGAATGCAGCTGAGATAGGCTCCAGCGACCCCGAAAGGGACAAGCGGTACAAAATGGATGGATGGAGTTAAATGGTGGAACAAGCTCAGTGATGAGTTGAAGACATGTTCTTCTTTGTTAAGGTTTTTAGGAAAGCCTTTAAAAGGTGAAATAATGGAAAATGATCAAATATAGCAACGATTACTTTCATCCCATTGATTTTTTGAACGTTGATGTTCCAGGCAATCTAATTTTCAGTGAATGTATAAGACTATGTCTCCCGGCTGGCAGGGGAACGCCTCGGGATCCCTTGGGAGGAGCTGGATGAAATGGCTGGGGAAAGGGAAGTCTGGACTTCCCTGCTTACGCTGCTGCCCCCGCGACCCGACCTCGGATAAGCGGAAGAAGATGGATGGATGGTATAGCATAGGCAAATATAAGCCTTGGATTCAGCCTATTCCTTTTTCGGTCATTTTTCTTTTTGTGTGTATGTGTATTTTTGTTAATACGTATATTATAATCTGTGCTGTTAAATTGATCACACAAAATGGTTGGTTATAGGACCGAAATAAACTAATTTGATAAAATGTTATCACTGCAAATTCATGCAATCTTCAATTCTGATCAGTGTGTGGAGTTTTTTTGTGTTTTTTTTTTTTAAATCTTGCACTATTCCGCCCTTCTTGATTACCTTTTCAAGGAACTCTGAAAATACTCTGACCCTTTTAGCGATTTTAACGGTTCGTACAGCCGAAAACAACGTAAGCATAGGACGTCTTTCTTCGAGAAAGGCTAAATGTCGCCAATACCCAACAGACGCTGGCTTGACCACCACGCATACTTAATGAGTCAAAGATGAGCCCGACGTGACATCAAAAAACCCATCAATACAGTATATAAAACAAAAACAAACACCTTCCATCTTTGATTTACTTAAAAAAAAAAAAATTAATTAAAAAGGTTGCTACCAATTTTTGTGTCTGTTTCAAATAAAAAAGCAAATTATACATAGATAATCATTACTACGAATAATATTGTATTGCTAGAGCCTGTGTGAAAGGCACCAGATGTAAAGTAAAGCTGGATCTGCCTTTACACCAACTTTGCACACATATCTGCTCAGTTACAATGGCAGTCAAAAGTATAAAGACACATGCACGTGCTAATGAATGAGAAAGTGTCTCCAAACTTTGGATTGACCGATAAAAGGCAATATATTTGGGATTTTGTTCACCGTTAAGCACTTCCTGCAGCCTTTTGAGAGCCCGAACAAGTGGCTCGCAGGGTTTGGAGTCATCTCTGGCGGTGTCCTACATTACAAGATAAGGGAGAGAAGGGGGATGAGTATGCAAACAATGGAGCAGATGTGCGACAGTGCAAGCTTTTGTGTAAACAGATGCATCTCCCCCACCCATTACAGCATACACCACGTGAGTATTGACACACTGGGACGGCCCTTTTAATGCACCTTGCTGTGTTCAATGTTCCTAGTTACCTTCCGCCTCGTGCAGACAAAACTGATTCCACTTTTCTAGGAGGATTGTCTACAACAGGGGTGTCAAACTCAAATACAGAGTGGGCCAAAATTTTAAACTGGACAAAGCCGAGGGCCAACGTTTAACAAATTAACCTTTTAATAGGGACCCAAACAAGTTTTGCATTGAATATTAAAAAAGCAAGGCTTAAGTAGCTTTATAGTCACAAACAAAATCGAGTTTCAAATGATAATAATGAGTAAAAAATATCAATGGCATATTAAATAAAATGTAAATAAAAAATTGGGGGAGCGGGGTTTGGTGGTAGTGGGGGTGTATATTGTAGCGTCCCGGAAGAGTTAGTGCTGCAAGCCGTTCCGGGTATTTCTTCTGTTGAGTTAATGTTGTGCTACAGTGCAGATGTTCTCCCGAAATATGTTTGTCATTCTTGTTTGGTGTGGCTTCACAGTGTGGCGCATATTTGTAAAAGTGTTAAAGTTGTTTATGCGGCCACCTTCAGTGTGACCCTTATGGCTGTTGATCAAGTATGCAGTGCATTCACTTGGTGTGTTAAAGCAACATATATTATGTGACTGGACCGGCACGTTGTTTGTATGGCGGAAAAGCGGACGTGACGACAGGCTGTAGAGGACGCTAAGGGCAGTGCCTTCAAGGCATGTCCCCAATATTGTTGGCCGGGTGGAAATCGGGAGAAATTCGAAAGAATGGTTGCCGCGGGAGATTTTCGGGAGGGGCACTGAACTTTGGGAGTCTCCCAAGAAATTTGTGAGGGTTGGCAAGTATGAGTATCAGCGGCGAATGCAGTGTTACAGAGGCATCAATACCGGCGGGCCAGCTCTAATCTTAATTTGATATCACCTCAAGGGCCAAATTAAATTACACGGGCGGCCAAATTTGGCCCGCGGGCCAGAGTTTGACACCCATGGTATACAACGTATATGGGGAATTCAGCTCATTCGAGAAGTTGCAAGGTGTTAAATGTATATTGCTGCACAACAGGTACCCTCAATTGCAAATAAATGGAGGCACCACATTTATATCACATTAAGTGCTTAATCCTCAAAATATAAGATAAAACACTAGATTTTAGGAAGCAATACAAGTGAAATTATTTGTGCAAGCACCTAGTTAATTTTACTTGATAAGACATCCTAAATTACAAGTTGTTTATCTACAACGAGGGTCGGCAACGCTCGGCTTTTGAGCCACAAGCGGCTCTTTAGCGCTGCCCTAGTGGCTCCCTGGAGTTTGTTCAAAACGTATGAAAAAAGAAAAAGATGAGGAAAAATATTTACTTTTTGTATTTATATGGTTTCTGTAGGTTGACAAACATGACACAAACCTTCCTAACTGCTAGAAATCCCACTGTTTACATTAAACATGCTTCACTGACGAGTATTTGGCGAGCGCAATTTTGTCCTAATTTCGAAACTTCTTGTTTGTTTACATGTACAACTTTCCTTGATGCTGCCACAGAAAGACGTGTTTTATGCGACAACTTCTTTGTCTGTATTTGTCCATCAAACATTGTATGCTGTGCGTATCCAGAAAGGTGAGCTTTGTTGATGTTATTAACTTGTGTGGCGTGCTCATCAGACATTATTGGTCACTGCATGACTGCAAGCTAATCGATGCCAACATGCTATTTATGCCAGCTGTATATACATAACGCGTCATTATGCCTCGTACTTTAGGTATATGTGAGCTCATTTTATTCGTAGTATCCGTTTCCTTCAACTTGAACGCACGCATCTTTACCTTTGATCATTCTAAGCCAGTCGTTTCCAGGAGTTATTATACCCTCTGAAAAGCCTACGTTTTAGTAATGTTTTCCAATGTTGTAAAAACGTGTAGAATAAATATTATAATTCAACATTTCTGTCAACAAAGATTTGCATTAGACAGCGACAGTCATTTTGATAGTAGGCTAATATAGACACTTACATCATGTGTTGCCTTCATTTTAACATTTATATGAGGCTTTACATTTTTTGGTATTTCGGACAAGATTTTTTTTTGTATTTTTGGTCCAGTATGGCTTTTTCAACATTTTAAGGTTGCCGACCCCTGATCTATAAATTAGCATGACTTTTAAGTTAAAAATAAGTATTTTATTCTGAAAACAAGCATTATTCATCTTGCAATTCCTAACTTAAGCCTCCTCAGGATGTTGCAGAAGAAAACCAAATACATTATTTCAATAGTTATTTCTTTAATCTTGCTATGGTGTAAAGTCAATAGGTAAATAGTTCTTAAAACTCGGGACATTTATTAAAAGTCCCCAAAACCCCACAATTCCCCTCAAAAAACGGATTAACTCACTGGCCTTGGACTAAATAATTACTTGTTTAAGGGGTTATCCGGTTCAGTGTAGGCATAGTCAAAGACAATATAACATACATTCGTAAACCTGGATGCATATGCAAAAGTGCAATATATTTATCTGTAGAGTAATAAATCTATATCTGCACTTTATCTTGCTCTTTGACCTGCACTACCACATGCTAATGCAGCAAAATGTTGTTCTTGTCTGTACTGTCAAGCTCAAATTTGAATGAAAATAAAGGAAATATATTAGTCAAAGTAAGTCTAAGATAAAATTTTAAATCTTGGCAAGTGGCAAACAATTTGCAGCGTGCATTCTCTTTCTTTCTTAGTTTATTTCAAACATGAACATACTTGCAACATAATACATCAGACAATTTCATATCATTTCACATCACATCATGTTTGAAAAAGAGTACAAAGATGCAGAGCTTATTTCCCACGTCAGAGCGTTTACAAATATACACATTCATTTACTGACCTTTTTTATAGTAAAATAGTAAAATGAAATCCGTGGATGAGTAATACAACAGTTTTGTAATATATAATTAATTAATTCAGTCATTATTAACATACTGAGATGAAGAATATCTTCTTTTCAATAAGGTTGAAAGTGTTTCTCATAATTTTTCTAATGTGAAAAGTAGAAGATGCCTTTAAAAAGTCTTACCATGCATCTTCTAACCAGCTGAAAAGTCTCATTCCAAGTCTTTGATGCATATTTTAAATGCAGTTCTGATAGGATGGAGCTCATCACTGCAAAAGAAGACATTTGCTTTAACCCATTGTGCTTTATAACAGCTGTTTTTTTTTCACCTTTACCTGCCCTTTGAAAATCTTCCTCGTTGGTACAAACCTGCAAGCCATTTGATCAATTATCAGTGTGCTACCATGAGTTGATTAACTGGGACCCCGACTTAAACAAATTGAAAAACGTATTCGGGTGTTACCATTTAGTGGTTAATTGTACGGAATATTTACTGAACTGTGCAATCTACTAATAAAAGTTTCAATCAATCAATCAATAGCATTAAAAAAATACAATTTACTACATATAAAATCGCTGGAGCTTAAAATACGCATTTTAATATACAAAGAAAATGTGTTGATGCGGGCATGAGTAAGTAAGCCTTACAGTTTAACCCCCAGGGGGGTCAAGGTGGAGGCTTTCACGAGTACAGCCGAGAAAAGCCGAGCGGAGCCGAACGCAGCCGAGACCAAACCCAGCCCAGCCCTCTGTCTGTCTGTCACATCACTGCTAAGTGCTAACACAGCTTGAGCTAGCGAGAGGCAACTTAGCCATGAGCTAAAACTTCCCTCTAGTCGTGTATCCAAACTTCCCTTCAACGCGGCACCGACGTGAAGAATTTGGCAAAAAGCGGTACGTGTTGTCACATCTCACAAATGGCGTCGGCGAGCTTTTGGCAGCTAGCATAGCATCCGTCAGTTGTGATGAGCATCTTGCTAGCTCGTTGCTACAGCTGAACATCTGTTGCTGTTTCTCCCATTTAATGTGGAATTTGTTTCCGTCACAGCAGCTTTGTTTAGTTTTAATAAGGACAATTAACACTTATCTTACCAGTAAAAGTGGTTATTAGTTGTGGGGAACGCCGCCCACCGCTAGCTAGTCATTACCTGCAGACCAGTCACCTGCTAAGTTGCTAACAGCTCGTATTCTTCGTCTTTTATCAAATATATGTTTTTTTTCTGGCTAGTACGTGGATACATACGTAATAAAAGATAATGATACACTTTTCCCTTTCAAAGAAATACCCGAGCTAATTTAATAGTTGCTACCATTCAGTTCATTTTAATTTTTGATGTATCTCCTTCATTGATGTGCATCTTTGATCGAGAGACAATTATACCTCAATTACAAACCCCGTTTCCATATGAGTTGGGTAATTGTGTTAGATGTAAATATAAACGGAATACAATGATTTGCAAATCCTTTTCAACCCATATTCAATTGATTGCACTACAAAGACAATATATTTGATGTTCAAACTCATACACTTTTTTTTTTTTGCAAATAATTAAGTTACAATTTCATGGCTGCAACACATGTCAAAGTAGTTGGGAAAGGGCATGTTCACCATTGTTTCACATCACTTTTTCTTTTAACAACACTCAATAAATGTTTGGGAACTGAGGAAACTAATTGTTGAAACTTTGAAAGTGGAATTCTTTCCCATTCTTGTTTTATGTAGAGCTTCAGTCGTTCAACAATCCGGGGTCTCCGCTGTCGTATTTTATGCTTTATAATGCGCCAAACATTTTTGATGGGAGACAGGTCTGGACTGCAGGCAGGCCAGGAAAGTACCCGCACTCATTTTTTTTTATTTTTATGAAGCCACGCTGTTGTAACACTTGTCTTGCTGTAATAAGCAGGGGCGTCCATGATAACGTTGCTTGAATGACAACATATGTTGCTCCAAAACCTGTATGGACCTTTCAGCATTAATGGTGCCTTCACAGATGTGCAAGTTATCCATGCCTTGGGCACTAATACACCCCCATACCATCACAGATGCTGGCTTTTGAACTTTGCGCCTATAACAATCGGAATGGTTATTTTACTCTTTGTTCTGGAGGACACCACGTCCTCTGTTTCCAAATATAATTTGAAATGTGGACTTGTCAGACCACAGAACACCTTTCCACTTTGCATCAGTCCATGAGCTCGGGCCCAGCCAAAACTGACGGCGTTTCAGGATATTGTTGATGAATGGGTTTGGCTTTGCATAGTAGAGTTTTAACTTGGACTTACAGATGTAGCAACCAACTGTAGTTACTGACAGTGGTTTTATGTAGTGTTCCTGAGCCCATGTGGTGATATCCTTTACACACTGTCGGTTTTTGATGCCGTATCGCCTGAGGGATCAAAAGTCCGTAATGTCATCGCTTACGTGCAGTGATTTCTCCAGATTCTCTGAACTTTTTGATGATTTTACGGACCGTAGATGGTAAAATCCCTAAATTCCTTGCAATAGCTTGTTGAGAAATTTTGTTCTAAAACTGTTCGACAATTTGCTTACAAAGTGGTGACCCTCACCCCATCCTTGTTTGTGAATTATTTAGCATTTCATGGAAGCTGCTTTTATGCCCAATCATGGCACCCAACTGTTCCCAATTAGCCTGCACACATGTGGGATGTTCCATATAAGTGTTTGATGAGCATTCCTCAACTTTATCGGTATTTATTGCCACCTTTTCCAACTTCTTTGTCACGTGTTGCTTGCATCAAATTCTAAAGTTAATGATTATTTGCAATAAAAACAATGTTTATCAGTTTGAACATCAAATATGTTGTCTTTGTAGCATTTTCAACTGAATATGGGTTGAAAATGATTTGCAAATCATTGTATTCCGTTTTATATTTACATCTAACACAATTTCCCAACTCATATGGAAACGGGGTTTGTATACAATTTTACATTCACACACCAATGCCTGAGAAGGAGCAGGATGAAGAAAAATCGTATATTTTCCTGCCCCTTCCATCCATCCATTTCTACCGCTCATTCCCTTTTTGGGGCTGCGGGGGGGTGCTGGCGCCTATCTCAGCTACAATCGGGCGGAAGGTCGCAACATAATACAAAGTCTTACTACATGGATATCATACAAACCAACAAGTACATCCAAATGTAATGAAAACAAACAAAAAACACAAGTGCAAAACTTCATGAAGTACAAACCGAGCAAAAAAATATATATATATACACCTTACGGAATGATACAATACAAATACAAAACAAGTAAAATAATAAATAAAAAGCAAAATGTATACACTTATGGCTGTCCATATGATCTTATTGTTCTATCTTTATATATTTTTTTGAATTGGAATATATTTTTACAGTCTTTTATCTCATTGTAAAGAGAATTCCATAGTTGAACCCCCACCACTGATGTACACATTTGCTTTAAAGTTGTCCTTGAATACTGATGTTTAAAATGACCTTTTCTTCTAATCTCTGTATTCTCAAAAGTGATGACAAACATTTTTTGTAAATTTGCTGTGATGACGTAACGACTTGTCCAGGGTGTACCCCGCCTTCCGCCCGATTGTAGCTGAGATAGGCACCAGCCCCCTCCGCGACCCCAAAGGGAATAAGCTGTAGAAAATAGATGGATGGATGGTTTTACTTTTAGCCTTAAACATGACACACAATGTCTGTAGCTTTACGCGCATTGCCCTATAATCCAACACATATTTTACCTTGTTTAATATAAAAATACTCTGAGACATATTTTTCCATACATGTGCAATATGAGATTTCCATGTCAGACCGTCATTCAGTATCACTCCTAAAAATCCAAGTTCAGAAACCCTTTCAATATCAATTCTCTCTATTGACAGTTTGATCATTTTCTCCCTTTTCCTCTTACAAAAAATCATAAAAATTTTTTTTTTTTACATTTAATGGTAATTTATTGACATCAAACCATCTCTTAAGTTTAATCATTTCAGTTCAGTTCATCCATCTATCCATTTTTTACCGCTTTTCCCGTTCGGGGTCGTTAGTTTTATTTTATTCCGAACATTAATTTTTATTCAATGTAATGCATCACATATTTCCACTTGTTTCATTATAACACGTCCGAAAAGGAGTTTGGAAGAAGCAGAGCTCATGTAATCCTACCCCTTTTCACACCATAGCAATTGTATTCCATTTCCTCGTTCTCTGTAACACATAAATAAATAAATAATATACCATGTTATTAATTGCTTGATTGAAACTTTTATTAGTAGATTACACAGTACTGTAAATATTCTGTACAATTGACCACGAAATGATAACACCCGAATAAGTTTTTCAACTTGTGTAAGTCGGGGTCCACGTTAATCAATTCATGGTAAAGCAACATGAAGTGAGCATACAAATATTGCATGCAAAAATAATCTTTGTCTCAAATTAAAAAAAGAGTTCAATATGTTCATCATAATTCTTTTTCTGTGTACTTTATGAACAATTGTAGTTTGAACCATCTCTTAAACTGAACCATATTGGTGCTTTGATTTCTTTGGTTAATCCGTTGCATAATTTAATTGCACATACAGATATACTAAAGGTTATGAGTGTTGTACGACCATACACATGTTTTAAATTAGATTTTCCTCTTAATGTTTTATTTCTCTTTTGCTGAGAATAATTTAGGTTATAGTTTACTTTATACATAATTTTAGCTGCTTGCAAATGCACCAAATTTTCAATTTCAATAATTGTGTTTGAATAAATAAAGGGTTTGTATGTTTTCTTTATCCAACCAGGGTTGGGCGATATGGGCTTTTATTAATATCTCGATATTTTTAGGCCATGTCACGATACACAATATATATCTCAATATTTTGCCTTAGCCTTGAATGAACACTTGATGCATATAATCACAGCTGTATGATGATTCTATGTGTCTACATTAAAACATATCTTGTTCATACTGCATTAATATATGATCCTTTTAAACTTTCATGCAGAGAGGAAAATCACAACTAAGTCAATTTACCAAAACTGTATATATTAAACAGTTATTAAGCAATGGCAAAGACATTCATGTCATTTCAAAACAGAAAGTGCAAGATTGTTACCATGAATTGATTAACGTGGACCCCGACTTAAACAAGTTGAAAAACTTATTCGGGTGTTACCATTTAGTGGTCAATTGTACGGAATATGTACTGTACTGTGCAATCTACTAATAAAAGTATCAATCAATCAATCAAAGTCAGAGACATTTTAAAACAAGCTATGAGTGCACTTTTGTGAATGATGTCACCAAGATGACTATCAAAACAACACTAAATTGAAGTGCACTTTTTGTACAGAACGCCACTACAATAGTTTAAAACAAAATAAGTGCACTTTTGTACATGATGTCACACAAGATATTTGAAAAAATAATCAAATAGTGTATGTCCTTTGCTATATGGTAGGTTCCTGCGGACGTTATCTCCTTCGGTTGTTGACTTTTTTTTTTCATACGGTGTTGATCTGGAAGTTGTTGCTTCGGCATTTTGTTGGTGTGGCACCAACCGGAGATGTTGACATGCAGAGTTTTAAGCACTCCTCTAGCGGGTGACTTTTCAAATTGTGCAGTGCTGCTACTTTTTGTAGCAACGCTTTTGCCGCATAAATGTTGAACATATTCCCGCTTGAAGCCAAACCACTGTAGCAACGCTTTTGGCGCATAAATGTTGAACATATTCCCGCTTGAAGCCAAACCACTGCCAGACGACGAATCCTGTGCTGTTTTTCTCTGTAACTACTTCTTCCTCCATTTGTTGCCAGATTTGCACCTTTCTCTCTCTCGTATTACCACCCGCACCTCACCGTTACCATCACAGCTAACGCTACCATGTCGCTACCTCCCTGCTACGCGGCAGCGTGTGACGTTGCACACGTGACGTATGTAAGAAGGTACGCTAGGTTTACGTCTCTGTGAAAAGGAGAGACAAGAAAGGGTGGGAAACATGCAGTGTAATACTCGAATATCACGATATCGTCATTTTCGATATCGCACAAAGACAAACCCGCGATATATCGATATATCGCTCAGCCCTATAGCCAACATGACGTATTATTCTAATTGATCTTTTTTGTAACACAGTTATTGAATGAAGCGCACATTTGTAGTTGTTTCCCCACATTTCTACACAATAACATCAATATAGTAACTTTAGTGAGCTGTAGAGTAGAGAATATGAAGTGATTTTTGGTCTACAACATGTTTTGCTTTATTCATTATTGATGTGCATCTTGCTACTTTATGTTGTATATTTTTTACATGAGATTTCCAATTAAGTTATCATGTATTGTTGCACCCAAAGATGTGTTTTCTTTTACCATTTCAATATCTTCCCCGTCTATTTTTATTTGTGTTTGCCTTTCTCATTTACCATTAACAACACTGGTAGTTTGTTTTAGTACGATTTTATCGCTTATATTTATTGAAAATGAGATAGTATTTATCTTATTGTGTAATCAACTGACTTACCTATTTATTAGGAGTTGCATTTTAGAGTTTTGCAAAATGAAACTAATAAGTGAACATGTGTTAGTAATTGCTGTGAGTTGGAACGGGGTAGGATTAAAATAAGCTTTGCTTCTTACTCATTTTCGGACATGTTATAAAGAGAAATGCTAATATGTCAAAATGTGTGATGTATCATATTGTAACTGTGTACATGTTCCAAATAAACTTAAATTATAACCTTATATTTACCACCAAAACACTCTCGCAGTTTGTAAGTCAGAAGTAATTTAATCGAGTACATATTTACATTTAAGGCACTAAAAATCCAAAACAAATGCACTAGGAATACACAATTTTCTTGTTGTTTGATGGATTTTCTTAATCAACAACATTGGGTGTGTTGAGGATAACTACATCCAAAAATAACCATGTTGTGTCAGTCATAAAAAAAAAAAAACAGAATACAACGATTTGCCAACCCTTTTCAACTTGCAGTATATTCAATTAAATAGACTGCAAAGACAAGATATTTAATGTTCACACTGGGAAACTTAATTAATTTTGGAAAACTACCATTAACCTAAAATTTAATGACAGCAACACATTCCAAAAAAGTTGGCACGGGGCATTTTTACCAGTGTTACATGGCCTTTCCTTTTAACAACATTCAGTAAATGTTTGGGAACTGAGGAGACCATTTTTTTAAGCTTTTCAGGTGGAATTCTTTCCCATTCTTGCTTGATGTTGCTTGATTCAACAGTCCGGGGTCACCCTTGTTGTATTTTAGACTTCATAATGCGCCACACATTTTCAATGGGTGACAGGTCTGCACTACAGGCAGGCCAGTCTAGTACCCCCACTCTTTTAATATGAAGCCACGCTGTTGTAACACATGCATAATGTGGCGTGGCATTGTCTTTCTGAAATAAGCAGGGGAGTCCAATAAAAAGACAATGCTCTGATGGCAACATATGTTGCCTCAAAACCTGTATGTACCTTTCAGCGTTAATGGTGCCCTCACAGATGTGTAAGTTACCCATGCGTTGGGCACTAATACACCCCCATACCATCACTGATGCTGGCTTTTCAACTTTGCGCCTGTAACAGTCCGGATTGGTTCTTTTCATCTTTGGTCCGGAGGACACCACGTCCACATTTTCCAAAAACAATTTGAAATGTGGACTCGTCAGACCACAGAACAGTTTTCCACTTTGCATCAGTCCATCTTAGATGAGCTTGGGCCCACCGAAGCCGGCAGCATTTCTGGGTGTTGTTGATAATTCTCTTTGCCTAGAACAGTTTTAACTTGCACTTTTAGATGAAGTGACAAACTGTAGTTACTGACAGTATTTTTCCTGAAGTGTTCCTGAGCCCATGTAATGATATAGAATAGAGAATAGAATAGAGTAAAAAGTACTTTATTGATCCCTGGGGGAAATTCGGCACAACAGTTCGCTCATAATAGACAATAAGCATTTAGTATTTTTTACATGTGAATATTATAAATACAGTCTATACAGATATCCTTTACACACTGATGTCGGTTTTTGATGCCGTACCACCTAAGGGCTCAAAGGTCACGGGCGTTGCCGCTTACGTGCAGTGATTTCTCAAGATTTTCTGAACCTTTTGATGATATTACAGAACGTAGATGGTGAAATTCCTAAATTTCTTGCAATAGCTCGTTGAGAAATGTTGTTCTTTAACTATTTGGCAGTTTTCTCACGCATTTGTTCGCCCCATCCTTGTTTGTGAATGACTGAGCATTTCACGGAAGCTGCTTTTATACACATTCATGGCACCCACTTGTTCCCATTTAGCCTGTTCACCTGTGGGATGTTTTACATAAGTGTTTGATGAGCATTCCTCTACTTTCTCAGTCATTTTTGCTACTTGTGCCAGCTTTTTTGATAAATGATGCAGCCATCAAATTCTTAATGAGCTAATATTTGCAAAAAATAACAAAATTTACCAATTTGAACAATAAGTATCTTGGCTTTGCAGTGTATTTAATTAAATATAGGTTGAAAAAGATTTGCAAATCATTGTATTCTTTTTTTATTTACGATTTACACAACAGGCCAACATTACTGGTTTTGGGTTTTGTATTTAACCACGCAAATAAATATATTATTATGAAGCCAGTAAAATATTTAATGTGTCCTCTGCCAAGAAAGTATAGTCTGTCTATTTATTTTTAGTTATTTGATTGTTTTGGTTGTGATTTTTTGAGGGTCCCCCCCTCCCCTTCTTAATAGAGACAGAACCTATTTTATTGTTTTGGTTGTGATTTTTATTCAAGTGCAAAATTTTGGAAACAGTAGATTTATTTTTTCATATTTGTTTGTGTTATTTAACTTGGATGTGTAAATGTTTACATTCAAATTACAATGTTAAAATATATGAAAAATACAATTTTATTTCATTTGGATCAAGGGTACACTTGAAATTTTTTATGTATTATCATTACATCAGTGGTTAATTTATTCCCCAAAAATGTTGACAACAATATCGTTTATCAGCTATAATTTGTAGGTCAATATATTGTCGATCAAAATGTGTTACCGGCCCAGGCCTACACACCTCTCCCTGACTCACAGCGAGGCCTGTGGTGTCCATTTTGACTCAATTTTTAGTCACCCTATTATGTTCCTTGCTGAAAAAATAGTTAACAGCTACAAGAAAATCTCAATTTGTGCACCAAGCATCATGGTTTTCTTGCAGGCTGCTATGGTTTTGCCACTGTAAGCAGTGTTCTGTCCATGACCTAATGGTTATGCAGGTTTTCTGTGTCTTGTGTACACACAAACACATTGGCTTTTATCAACCCTAACTGTGGAAGGGGCGTGATTATACTGTTTAAACACGCTGTTAAAAGCTACCTTCTAACACCTAATTCATCCAGGTAAACACATGGCACCTGTCGGGAATTCATTTTAAGAAATGAAGGAGCTAATTAACATATTTTCCTCCTTAGGGATTACAATTTAAGCCGTTGCTGCTGCACCTGGAATTTCATTTAGACGTCCTTCATTTCAAAATCCTGACTTTTTCCCCGGAGCCATGGCAGCTGCTAAACCCAAAGGGCAGAACTCCTTAGCCCTTCACAAAGTGATCATGGTGGGCAGCGGAGGTGTGGGCAAGTCAGCCCTCACGCTGCAGTTCATGTACGACGAGGTGAGCGTTGCATTCACATTAACGTGCTAAAATCTCCACAATCTGTATGACCCCGCCTGTTCTCTTGTTGTTTATAGTTTGTGGAAGACTACGAGCCCACCAAGGCTGACAGCTACAGGAAGAAGGTGGTGCTGGACGGCGAGGAGGTACAGATTGATATCCTCGACACGGCCGGACAGGAGGACTATGCCGCGATCAGGGACAACTACTTCCGCAGCGGCGAGGGTTTCCTCTGCGTCTTTTCCATCACAGAGTTGGAATCGTTTGCGGCGACAGTAGACTTCAGGTGCAGCAATAAATGAGCAGTAATCAATCTGTACATTAACAAACGAGACAGGCTGATCGGAACAAAAAGGAGAGCAAATCTCACAGCGAAGTAAATGTCAAAAAAGTCAAGTCTCCAGTTTATGTTGTATTAATTTAGAGCCACTTACAGGAAACCAATGTCGAGGAGATTCAAGCAACTGATGCACTAACTTCACCAACCTGGGGAACTTCACGCCATTCACTTTACATTATACAGCTGCTGTATGTGCTGTACTGGATTTTAGTAAAGTTGTCCCTTGTTTATCTCAGTCAATTGGGACCGGACATGACAGTGATTAAAAGGAATATTGCAAAGTCGGATTAGTATTAAAAAAATATATATTTTTGTATTCGGAGGATAAAAAAACGTTTACAATCTTCTAAATTATTATTATTATTATTTTTTGCATTCTTAGGAGGGCTGGACAATAAATAATAATCAGAAATATTTTGATTGATGATTATTTACATAATTATGTATTAATTTGAAAATATAAGTACCGTATTTTTCGGATTATAAATCGCTCCGGAGTATACGTCGCACCGGTCGAAAATGCATCATAAAGAAGGAAAAAAACATATATATATACGTCGCATTGGAGTATAAGTAGCATTTTTGGGGGGAATTTATTTGATAAAATCCAACACCAAGAATAGACATTTGAAAGGCAATTTAAAATAAACAGAGAATAGTGAACAACAGGCTAAATAAGTGTACATATAGTGACGCATAAATAACCAACGGAGAAGGTGCCTGGTATGTTAATGTAACATATTATGGTAAGAGTCTTTCAAAAATCTATAACATATAGAACATGCTATACGTTTACCAAACAATCTGTCACTCCTAATCGATAATTTCGATAAAATCTTCTTCCTCGATGTCTCTTCTAAACAACTCTGCCAACTCCAAAGGTATGCACCGCTTCCTCTTGTCGTTTTCTGCTGCGTATTTCACTACGTCCAGCTTGTAATCTGCAGTACATGATTTCCTTTTCGGGGCCATTTTTGTTCAGCCCATCTCAGTTTTTATAAGTTACCGCCAACGTTGAAATGATCCATTGTAATAGCTAAGGCAGTAGCATATAGCAGTTAGCATTCCATGACCCACAATGCACTTCTGCAATGACCCTCCCCCACCGAATTCTTATTGGTTGACGTGTATGTGTATTGCTGACATTTTCTTCGTCTCTTCCGCGGATGAGATAAATAATTGTATTTAATATTTTACGGTAATGTGCTAATAATTTCACACAAGTCGCTCCGGAGTATAAATCGCACTCCCGGCCAAACTATAAAAAAAACTGCGACTTATAATCCGAAAAATACGGTATTTATTGTACCATCAAACCTCAACTTTGAATATAGTTTTTCCGGAATTAAAACGGAAAATCTGAATTTTTTTGTTTTTTATATTGCAATTGTTTTTTCTATTTTTTTAATTTATTTGTTACGAATGTATTTTTTTTTTTGCATTTTTTAAACCATATGTAAAGTTCAGTTTTGGTCGTACAGTAAATACTCATGTTTTCAGATTATAGAATAATCTTGATTACTCGAAGTTGGAATCTTTGGGGACCTCACAATACGATTACGATTCAGGTGCTACGATTTGATTAAGAATTGATTATAGATGCATCTATAATTTATATATATTGATGCAGTTTTACATTTCGTTTCACTACATAAACTTTTTTCACTTATAATATTACCGAACAGTGCATTTGTAATAACGAACTGTTAAATTAATTCTTGGAAATGTGTGCAAAACTGGAACATAAGTGTCTTATAATGGAGATGGTCTAATTTCTCTGTGAGCTGGCTCGCTGCAGTCAGCCACATTTTAGAACATTACTTCATTGACAATGAAGACATTTTATAATCTTCCAAGTCCAAATTTTAATGTATCTAAAATTGATTATTTCCCCCCCACCTCCAGTGATTACCAGTCAAAATAATCGTGATTATTATTTTTGCCATAATTATCCAACCCTCATCTCCTGGTTAAATTCTCTAAGTTAGAACCGAGCTTTCATGTGCTAAAACCACTGGCGCTTGTTGCTCAGCAAAAAAATAGTTCACCTGACAATCGCAGCGCCAATCTTTCAGTGTGATGTTAGCATTCTTTGTTGTTAGCATTACTTGTTTGTGTTGTTAATCCACATGGCTCAAACCAAAGCTGTTTTATTGATGTCAAAAATAAAGTGCATCAAAAGACTATCTCCACTTTGGCTGGACAGCTGCTGATAGCAGTCTCAGTTAGCCTGAAATGCCGCAACGAATGTCCGATTCTACGTCCAGTTTTAATCTTCCTGAAGGAATCAATAAAGTACTACAGTATTTTTCGGATTATAAATCCGGCCGAAAATGCATAATAAAGAAGGAAAAAAATATATATAAGTCGTACTTGAGTATAAGTTGCATTTTTGGGGGAAATTAATTTGATAAAATCAAACACCAAGAATACACATTTGAAAGGCAATTTAAAATTAATAAAGAATAGTGAACAACAGGCTGAATAAGTGTACGTTATATGACGCATAAATAACGAACTGAGAATGTGCCTGGTATGTTAACGTAAAATAATATTGTAAGAGTCATTGAAATAAAAAAATGCTATACGTTTATCCAACAATCTGTCACTTCTAATCGCTAAATCCGATGAAATCTTCTCCCTCGGTGTCCTTCTAAACAACTCTGCCAACTCCAAAGGTAGACAATGCGCCGTTTCCTCTTCTATTGGTACGTTGCTTACGTCAGAGTCATCGTCAGTTGCAGTTCCAATTATTCCAACCTTTCTGAATCCGGACAGGATGGTTTCGGTTGTCACCGAAGCCCATGCTTTGTCGATCCATCCAGTGACATCCAGAAAAGTTGCAAAGCGCATTCTCCCGGTTGCCGTGAAGCTGTGCTCTCCATTCATCATCCACAGCTCCCACAGGCTGCGCAGAACTGCTTTAAAGCCCTTCTCAGTTTTTATAAGTTACCGCCAATGTTGAAATGATAAATTTTCATAGGTATGGAAGTAGTAGCAGGTAGCATCTTTTTTTCCACAATGCACTACTGCCATGACCCGCCCCCGCCTAATTTTTATTGGTTGACGTGTGTGTGTGACGATTTCTGATATACGCCTAGTCTCTTATGTGAATGAGATAAATAATATTATTTGATATTTTACGGTAATGTGTTCATAATTTAACAGATAAGTCGCTCCAGAGTATAAGACGCACCCACGGCCTAACTTTAAAAAAAACTGTGACTTATAATCCGAAAAATATAGTATCTATCCATCTATCTAACTGTTGTCCTTTGACATGGCTTGTGTTAAATGCTCAACAATGTGGAGATGTGTTTTGATGAGGCAGGCGTTGAAGGTGTGTCCATCCCCAAAAAAATGTTGAGCTGCAAAGTAGCAAGGAGCGACTGGATTTCAAACCAACACGTGTATTTTTTTTTTTTAAAGCTACACACAATTATTACAATTGACTTCCTTTTTTACTGCTCTAGCAGCACGTCGAGGCAGCAAGTCATTTTTCAGGATTAATTGCGCCCTCTGCTGCCATGCATTAAAATGTAGTGTTTCAAGACTAGTGAACCCTATTTATGTTTACATTATTGACCCATTTTGAGTAAAAACTTTCCCACTCTTGATTCTAAATCTACCCACTAACAAAGTACATCCGTGTTTCCAGAGAGCAGATCCTCCGGGTGAAGGAAGACGAGAACGTCCCTTTCCTCCTGGTCGGCAACAAGTCTGACTTGGACGACCGGCGGCAGGTGAGCGCCGACGAGGCCAAGGCCCGCGCCGAGCAGTGGGGTGTGTGCTACGTGGAGACTTCAGCCAAAACCCGAGCCAACGTGGACAAGGTCTGTCTCACATTGGAGATTGTTTGTTTGTCTTGATGTACAAGCAAGGAAGTATAAAATTTGTGTGTTTCCTTCAGGTGTTCTTTGACCTGATGAGGGAGATCCGGGCGAGGAAAATGGAGGACAGCAAAGAGAAGAACGGGAAGAAGAAAAGCAAAAGTTTGGCCAAGAGAATCCGGGAGCGATGTTGTATTTTATAGTGGTAAAAAAAAAAAAAAATCTAGCAAAAAGCCAGAGAGCTGCTTTTCTGTACATATATACATTTCTCCCATTTTTGATTTAATGCTCGCAACCTGAATCCTGCTTTTTAACCACATTTCATGACTGCATGTCAGGGAGTAGTGAGGTCCATTTACGCCATTTCTAGATCTTTTTCATGTGCTGACACTCCAAATGATTCCGCCGAGTGTTTTGAAATGAAACTAACATGACGTCAGTGTGTCTCAGTAGGTTCATGGAGAAACATGCGTCCAAATTGGTGTTAATATACTACATAATTCAACATTTTTAATTGCATTACATTTATGGAGTCTTACTGTGACTCACAATGCAATGCATCCAAAAACTTAAACATCTTACAGCAGGGAAGGATATCATATGGCCCATTTCTGAGTCGATCTTGTGTGAGAGGAAGGTGGGTGGGTTAATCATTTTTAAATGCAGTATACCGAAAATGTTGGAAAGCGCCACTCCACATAGCAACTGACGCTGTGGTCAAAGTAACAATTACCAAAAAACAAATTTTGAAATATTCAACACTCTACTGCTGTCTGGCGGCTTAAAGTGGGTAGTGCACCCTCTCAATTTGTCACGTTTCATATGTCAGGTAAACCGTGACGAACAGGGCCATATGAATACCCTCCATACTTTATTTCAAAAAGTCCTCCGCCCTCCTGAATCCACTCAAAGGCACAAATGTAGAGCATGACCCTCAAATCTCTGTTTTCCCCTCCAGTTGTGGTTCTAACATTTCATCAGTTTTGAACGTCGCCTAGATGGTTGCTGTCTATCTCTGCATTTTTTTAATTTATTTGTTATTCTATGAAGTAATCTCTGGTGCTCAAATACAAAGCCAGTGGTGTACACTACACTGGCACCTCGAAGTCAACAAATAGAAGTGTAAACATGCCAGTTTTTACCGTTATTTTTGTTGTTGTAGATCTTTCTCTTTGCTGTGTCTCCTAATTGGGCGCACATAGGAACACTACCGCGTTGAGAGACTTTAGGTCACCTATTAAATGATAAGAAAAAGGAATGCCGGATAGAAATACGTTGATTCAGTCACCAAAGAAAACTGCTAGCCACTATAAAAACAAGTGCCCACTTTTCAATTGAAGTGAACAACGAATCTGGCTAAAGACGGAGGAGGGCTCCTTCGTCTTCTTTTTTTTTTTTTCATGTACAGTGCACGCCGCTGCCTACCTGTCCGTGTTGAATGTGAACCATCCCATCTCGCCATCACGTTTGCCCGGAGGCTGCCATAGCGGTATAGCTCGGTTGGTAGAGCAGCCGTGCCAGCAACTTGAGGGTTGCAGGTTCGATTCCCGCTTCCGCCATCCTAGTCACTGCCGTTGTGTCCTTGGGCAAGACACTTTACCCACCTGCTCCCAGTGCCACCCACACTGGTTTAAATGTAACTTAGATATTGGGTTTCACTATGTAAAGCGCTTTGAGTCACTAGAGAAAAGCGCTATATAAATATAATTCACAAATATAATTCACTTTCTACTAAGCCGACCTTTTAACCCCAAATGCCACAATAACATTTGAATAGCACCTACTCTGTAAGCCAACAATAACGACTTACTTCCAACACATCAGTTTTATTGACCAACACACACTGTGCCCTTTCATTCCCTTCCTTCGCTAATGACTGAGCCGCATTTAATCATATGTTAAGGCCACTAATATAATAAAATACACAGTAATGGACTCTATGCAACAAAACTGATCCTTGTTTTCATTTAAACCCCCAATTTTTATTTGAAATTTGGCGTTGACTGCAAGCTTTATGCCGACATGTACAGTCACTAATGCAAAGAATACTTGTGGTATTTGCTATTTATTGACAAAGAAAAAGCACACAGCGGTGAGATATGACATTTTGAAGGCGAGCCTGAAATATTTAGAATGTTGTTTTTTTTTTATTTTATTTAAGGGCTAATCTCTAGCACAAGATGCCACGATTGGTCCTCCATCTTTATAAAGTGCTGTGTGCTCTCATTGCTAATGCTTGTAAAAACAGTGATTGCCATAGTGCTTGCTGACATTGGCTTGACTATGTGTTCAGTTCTTTCCATCGTTGAGCAAATTCCCCTGCTGGGAATTCAAAAGACGAAATTGCCTTTTTATATTAATACCCTAAAAAAATAGAAGTATCTATACTGTATATGTCTGTGTGGTTGTTTGGATGGTTGGCCACCATTTGTAAACGCTACGCTCTTTTTTCTTTTTTTTTTTTTAATAACATAACCACTAATGTAGCCTACCTGTCTGAGTGCAAGAGGTGTTGACGCTTACATTTCAATTGTGTGTATCTGAGTGCAAGAGGTGTTGACGCTTACATTTCAATTGTGTGTATGTGTGTGTGCGTGTGGGTGAAATGGCAAATAAAGATGATATTACTAATGGTAACAGGTTCCCATGGTGTTCAGTTTGTGTACGTGTTTGTCTGGAATTGTCACAATAAGCTGGAACAGTCATGAATTGCATGTCAAAATCCACAAGCTACCCGGTAGAATACATTGTGGTCATTTGCAGCTATGCCTGCCATTTAGTGGTGGTGAAATGAATATGGAAAAGCCGGAAATCGACATTTAAAGGTATACTTACCCTACAAAGAGCAAGCACCATCATTGGAAGTATTTATTAATTAATTCGTATTACAAAACCAGTAAAGTTGGCATGTTGTGTAAATCGTGAATAAAAACAGAATATAATGATTTTCAAATCCTTTTCAACCTATACTCAATTGAATAGACTGCAAAGACAAGATACTTAACGTTCCAACTGGTAAACTTTGTTATTTTTTGCAAATATTAGCTGATTTGGAATTTGATGCCTGCAACATGTTTAAGAAAAGCTGGCGCAAGTGGCAAAAAAGTTGAGGAATGCTCATCAAATACTTATTTGGAACGTCCCACAGGTGAACAGGCTAATTGGGAACAGGTGGGTGCCATGATTGGGTGTAAAAACACCATGAAATGCTCAGTCATTCACAAAAAATGATGGGGCGAGGTACACTCCCTTGTGAACAAATACTTGAGCAAATTGTCCAACAGTTTAAGAACAAAATTTCTCAACGAGCGAACAAATTTAGGGATTTCACCATCTACGGTTCGTAATATCAAAAGGTTCAGAAAATCTGGAGAAATCACTGCATGTAAGCGGTAATGCCCGTGAACTTCGATCCCTCGGGCGGTACTGCATCAAAAAGTGACATCCGTTTGTAAAGGATATCACCACATGAGCTCAGGAACACTTCAGAAAACCTCTGTCAGTAACTTAGGTTTGTCGCTACATCTGTTAGTGCAGTTAAAACTACTATGCCAAGCGAAAGCCATTTATCAACAACACCCAGAAAGGCTGCCAGCTTCGCTCGGCCCAAGCTCATCTAAGCTGGACTGATGCAAAGTGGAAAAGTGTTCTGTGGTCTGACCAGTCCGTATCTCAAATTGTTTACGGAAACTGTGAATGTTGTGTCCTCCGGACCAAAGCGGAAAAGAACCATGTTATAGGCTCAAAGTTCAAAAGTCAGCATCTGTGATGGTATGGGGGTGTATTAGTGCCCAAGGCATGGGTAATTTACACATCTGTGAAGGCTCCATTAATGCTGAAAGGTACATACAGGTTTTGGAGCAACATTAGTTGCCATCCAAGCATCGTCTTTTTCATGGACGCCACTGCTTATTTTAGCAATACAATGTCAAGCCACATTCTGCACGTGTTAGAACAGTGTGGCTTCGTAGTAAAAGAGTGCGGGTACTAGACTGGCCTGCCTATAGTCCAGACCTGTCTCCTATTGAAATTGTGTGGCGCATTGTGAAGCCCCGGACTGTTAACAACTTAAGCTGTACATCAAGCAAGAATGGGAAAGAATTCCACCTGAAAAGCTTCAAAAAATTGGTCTCCTCAGGTCCCAAACGTTTACTGAATGTTAGGCCATGTAACACAGTGGTAAAAATACCCCTGTGCCAACTTTTTGCGATGTGTTGCTGTCATTAAATTCTAAGTTAATGATAATTTGAAAAAAAAAAAAAAGTTTCTCAAATCAAACATTAAGTATCTTGTTTTTGCAGTCTATTCAATTGAATATAAGTTGAAAAGGATTTGAAAATCATTGTATTCTGTTTTTATTTAAGAATTACACAACGTGCCAACTTCACTGGTTTTGGGTTTTATACATTTAGTAGATCAGTGTGTGATCCCCGTGGGGAAAAAAACACTTCTGATGAGGCTGTCCCTTGGCAACTCAACATTTAGGCTCATGTCACAGGTTTTCAATGGGATTGTGTTTGTTTTATTAATCAGTATTTATCAGTAGAAAAATGAAAGATGTAATAATTTAAGGGTTGTCTTCTTCAACAGGGGTCCCCAACCTTTATTCCACCGGGAACTAATTTAATGTATGCATTATTTTCACGGACCGGCTTTTCGCGTGTGGCAGATAAAAACAGCAAAAAAATTAGCATGAAAACTCAACTCACTATAATGCTGAAATAATGGGAGCCCTGGGCGTGGACTATATACCAGTGTTTCTTAAAGGCCTACTGAAACCCACTACTACCCACCACGCAGTCTGATAGTTTATATATCAATGATGAAATATTAACATTGCAACACATGCAAATACGGCCTTTTTAGTTTACTAAATTGCAATTTTAAATTTCCCGCAGAGTTTGTCGAAAACGTCGCGTAATGATGACGCGTATGATGACACGTGTTTGTGACGTTATTGGTTGAGCGGCCATTTTTAGCCCAGCACCACTTATGGCCAAAAGTCATCTCTTTTCATTGCGCAATTACACAGTAATTTGGACATCTGTGTTGCTGAATCTTTTGCAATTTGTTCAATTAATAATGGAGAAGTCAAAGTAGAAAGATGGAGGTGGAAAGCGGTAGATTCCAGCTGCCTTTAACAAACAAAACACTGCCAGTGTTTCTTTGTTTGTTGTGACGCTTTAGCGAACATGTTTCTCTACCACATGTCAACCAGCAAGTTTTTGGTTGACAAAATTGTGATATTAAGTCGGCTCTCATCGGAGACTTGTGCGGAGTTAGCGTCCTCCTGCAGCAGCTGTCATCTTGGCTCCTCCTTTGGCTTAATTCTCTCAGAGACACTGGCGCTCACCGCACCCCTCCGACTTTCAGGTATGACTTTATAATCTCACTAAAACACTATTAACAAAAAGCAGATAAGGGATTTTCCAGAATTATCCAAGTAAATGTGTCTAATAACTGAATCGCTCCCACTTCACTCGCCTTTTTTTTTCTTTTTCTAGTGTTTCACTCTAACTTTCCTCATCCACAAATCTTTCATCCTCGCTCAAATTGATGGGGAAATTGTCGCTTTCTTGGTCTGAATCGCTTGCGCTACTAGTGTCTGATTGTAATTAATTTGCAGATGTTAGGAGCCCTCAAACCGGTGACGTCACGCGTACATCGGCTTCTACTTCCGGTACAGACAAGGCTTTTTTATTAGCGACCAAAAGTTGCGAACTTTACCATCGATGTTCTCTACTAAGTCCTTTCAGCAAAAATATGGCGATATCGCGAAATGGTCAAGTATGACACATAGAATGGACCTGCTATTCCCGTTTAAATAAGAACATTTCATTTCAGTAGGCCTTTAACTAACCAGTGTTGCGCCGCGAGCGCCCCCTCGAATGTAATATATGTGTTTTTTCAGCCATGGTCTTAGGCCACAGCTGTATTTAGTTGTAATACACTTTTCTACCACTTGTGGCAGTAATGACAATATAAAACAACCAGAGTCAAATTCATAGAGAAATTTCTTAAGTGGTACTTTCATTTGCACTTTAATTTTATTGACAGTTTAGTTAAAAAAAACATTTACTTTTTTTATTTTAGCAGAACAAAATCTATATTGTATGTAAATGTATTTTGTCTAATCAGTCTGACCTAAGCCTAAGGTATATTTGTTAAATTAATTTGATCTTTGTGATTAACAAGTGCTATTATATTATTTTACAAGGTAGGAAACTGTAAGTATGTCAGATATTTAATTTTATTTGACATTATCAAAATAAAGAGGACGATTACTAATTCACTGTTAATATTGGAGTGGGCCCCGGGTCCCTTTGTAGTGTGGTTCCTGAGGTCAAACAGGTTAAGAACTGCTATATACAACAACCCTGCAGATGGAAATCAGCCTTTGGCTACAACCTGACACATTAAAATTGTATATGTTCATTAATGTGCTTTAATGTACGATGACAAATGGGGACTTTGTGTCAAAGTTTGTTGTTGACGAACCCCAAGATGCAGAGAACGAGGCAGGCATGGAGTGAGAAAACATGGTTCTAATAAAAACAACTAGAACAAAACCAAACGAATGGTTCAAACCAAAAGCGCGCACGTGGGCGGATAACAAACAAAAGGGCTAGATAGCGTGGAAGCTAACAGGTATCTAGCAGGAAACAGAAAAACTGGAAACAGCTAATGGCTAACAAGAAAACACGAAACCAAAAAGCTAGGAGAAAAACTACAAATAGCTAACAGGAACAGCTTACCGCTACGACGACAAGGACAAATAGTAGCATGACAGGTAGTAGCTGTAATGATCACATCAACACGACATGACAGGTAGCAACGACACAAGAGAGACAATATTCCAGCACTGACTGGAGGAACAAAGGAGGTAAAATAGGAGCTGGCTGATTGACAATTCAGATGTGGGCAGGTGCCAATCAGCCACAGCTGAGGGGAAACAAAGCACTCAGGGAGACAAACAGGGAGCTGAACTAAAATAAGAGTGCTGACAGGAACTAAGGACAGGAAATACTAAACACACAGAGGAGAAACTAAAACACAAACAAACTGTCAGTGGCAAGCCTGACACTTTGATTGATTGATTGATACTTTTATTAGTAGATTGTACAGTACAGTACATATTCCGTACAATTGACCCCTAAATAGTAACACCCGAATAAGTTTTTCAACTTGTTTAAGTCGGGGTCCACGTAAATCAATTTATAGTAAACTTCCTATCATGAGTTGTAATATACATTGAGCTTATTGGTGTGTTTCGTTGGACTGGCAAAAGTTAAGTTGGAGAAAATGTCTTGGTTTATAAATTAATTAATGTTTCTGTCGTAGCAAATGTGTCACGGTAGTTTGGGACCACTTCTTTACCATGGATTGATTAACGTGGACCCCGACTTAAACAAGTGGAAACACTTATTGGGGTGTTACCATTTAGTGGTCAATTGTACGGAATATGTACTGAACTGTGCAATCTACTAATAAAAGTTTCATCCATCCATCCATTTTCTACCGCTTGTCCCTTTTTTGGGGCAGCGGGGGGGGTATTGGAGCCTATCTCAGCTGCATTCAGGCGGAAGGCGGGGTGCACCCTGGACAAGTCGCTACCTCATCACAGGGCAAACCAACACAGATAGACGGACAACATTCACTTCCTGAGAATACTCAGGGACAACCATCTCTCACAGGAACTGCTGGTGTCCTTCTACCGGTGCTCTACTGAGAGCATCCTGACCTACTGCATCTGCGCGTAGTTCAGCAGCTCTCCCGTCCAAAGGCAAAACCCCTCCATCCATCCATCTTCTTCCGCTTATCCGAGGTCGGGTCGCGGGGGCAACAGCCTAAGCAGGGAAACCCAGACTTCCCTTTCCCCAGCCACTTCGTCCAGCTCTTCCCGGGGGATCCCGAGGCGTTCCCAGGCCAGCCGGGAGACATAGTCTTCCCAACGTGTCCTGGGTCTTCCCCGTGGCCTCCTACCGGTTGGACGTGCTCTAAACACCTCCCTAGGGAGGCGTTCGCGTGGCATCCTGACCAGATGCCCGAACCACATCATCCGGCTCCTCTCGATGTGAAGGAGCAGCGGCTTTACTTTGAGTTCCTCCTGGATGGCAGAGCTTCTCACCCTATCTCTAAAGGAGAGCCCCGCCACCCGGCGGAGGAAACTCATTTCGGCCGCTTGTACCCGTGATCTTATCCTTTTGGTCATGACCCAAAGCTCATGACCATAGGTGAGGATGGGAACGTAGATCGACCGGTAAATTGAAAGCTTTGCCTTCCAGCTCAGCTCCTTCTTCACCACAACGGATCGGTACAACGTCCGCATTACTGAAGACGCCGCACCGATCCGCCTGTCGATCCCACGATCCACTCTTCCCCCACTCGTGAACAAGACTCCTAGGTACTTGAACTCCTCCACTAGGGGCAGGGTCTCCTCCCCAACCCGTAGATGGCACTCCACCCTTTTCCGGGCGAGAACCATGGACTCGGACTTGGAGGTGCTGATTCTCATTCCGGTCGCTTCACACTTGGCTGCAAACCGATCCAATGAGAGCTGAAGATCCCGGTCAGATGAAGCCATCAGGACCACATCATTTGCAAAAAGCAGAGACCTAATCCTGCGCTCACCAAACCGGAACCCCTCAACGCCTTGACTGCGCCTAGAAATTCTGTCCATAAAAGTTATGAACAGAATCGGTGACAAAAGACAGCCTTGGCGGAGTCCAACCCTTACTGGAAATGTGTTTGACTTACTGCCGGCAATGCGGACCAAGCTCTGGCACTGATCGTACAGGGACCGGACCTCCACAATAAGACAGTCCGATACCCCATACTCTCTGAGCACTCCCCACAGGACTTCCCGAGGGTCGAATGCCTTCTCCAAGTCCACAAAGCACATGTAGACTGGTTGGGCAAACTCCCATGCACCCTCAAGAACCCTGCCGAGCGTATAGAGCTGGTCCACAGTTCCACGACCAGGACGAAAACCACACTGTTCCTCCTGAATCCGAGGTTCGACTATCCGGCGTAGCCTCCTCTCCAGTACACCTGAATAAACCTTACCGGAAAGGCTGAGGAGTGTGATCCCACGATAGTTGGAACACACCCTCCGGTCCCCCTTCTTAAAGAGAGGAACCACCACCCCGGTCTGCCAATCCAGAGGTACCGCCCCCGATGTCCACGCGATGCTGCAGAGTCTTGTCAACCAAGACAGCCCCACAGCATCCAGAGCCTTAAGGAACTCCGGGCGGGTCTCGTCCACCCCCGGGGCCTTGCCACCAAGGAGCTTTTTAACTACCTCAGCGACCTCAGCCCCAGAAATAGGAGAGTCCACCACAGATTCCCCGGGCACTGCTTCCTCATAGGAAGACGTGTTGGTGGGATTGAGGAGGTCTTCGAAGTATTCCCTCCACCTATCCACAACATCCGCAGTTGAGGTCAACAGAACACCATCCGCACCATACACAGTGTTGATAGTGCACTGCTTCCCCTTCCTGAGGCGGCGGACAGTGGTCCAGAATCGCTTCGAAGCCGTCCGGAAGTCGTTTTCCATGGCTTCTCCGAACTCCTCTCATGTCCGAGTTTTTGCCTCAGCGACCGCTGAAGCCGCACACCGCTTGGCCTGTCGGTACCTGTCCACTGCTTCCGGGGTCCTATGAGCCAAAAGGACCCGATAGGACTCCTTCTTCAGCTTGACGGCATCCCTCACCGCTGGTGTCCACCAAGGGGTTTTAGGATTGCCGACCCGACAGGCACCAACTACCTTGCGGCCACAGCTCCGATCAGCCGCCTCGACAATAGAGGTGCGGAACATGGTCCACTCGGACTCAATGTCCAGCACCTCCCTCGTGACATGTTCGAAGTTCTTCCGGTGGTGGGAATTGAAACTTTCTCTGACAGGAGACTCTGCCAGACGTTCCCAGCAGACCCTCACAATGCGTTTGGGCCTGCCAGGTCTGTCCGCCATCCTCCCCCACCATCGCAGCCAACTCACCACCAGGTAGTGATCGGTAGAATGCTCCGCCCCTCTCTTCACCCGAGTGTCCAAAACATAAGGCCGCAAATCTGATGACACAACTACAAAGTCGATCATGGAACTGCGGCCTAGGGTGTCCTGGTGACAAGTGCACATATGGACACCCTTATGTTTGAACATGGCGTTTGTAATGGACAAACTGTGACGAGCACAAAAGTCCAATAACAAAACCCAGTAACTCAATTTTGGTCAAAACTGAGCTGATAATAATTTTGGAGTTCCTAGGTGATATGCTTTACATTAGTGTATGCGATATTGTAATTTGTTCCGTAAGTAAGCTGTTACGTGCATGGCAGGACCTAGCAACTATCACGTAACCGCGTAGATACAACAGAAAACCTAGTATCTCAAAAGACCAATCGGAGCTTCTTTGTCAGTCGCCTTATTGTCTTTAATGAGACATTTGCACGAATGGGGGCCGACGGTCAACCTGATTATGTGATATTATGGCACGAGGGGATATTTGGAAGATTGGCCCAGGACGTTGCAAGCACCTTCATTAAATGTATTGTTCTTCATTCTTCCCCTTGCATACTCTTTTGGGCAGATAACTGTGGAGGTCAAAATAAAAACTGGACGCTGTACACGGCTCTTGCCCAATGTGCAAACGCAGAATGGGGCCCACCCGAGACTGTGATAAAATATCTGGAGAAAGGGCACACGTTCATGAGAGCAGATTCAATCCATGGCTCAATCGGCAAGAAAATGAAAACTCAAGAAAACATCTATATGTTTGATGACTTTGTAGATCTCTGTAAGACAGCATCAAGATGGATTGGTTTTCCTTTGTTTTCTCAAAATCAACTAGAAGTGAGTTACTAGGTTTTGCCTTTGGACAGGAGAGCTGCACGGTGCTCCAGAGGGTCATCGGATGCCCCCGACCCTCCCTGGTTGACCTGTACTCCCGCTGTTCCGGGAAAGCACAGAGAACGGGCAGACGCTGTAGGGTGATAAAAGGGGCGGTATAGGTCGGTTGGTAGGTAGAAAGGCCGTGACAGCAATTTTAAGGTTCCAGGTTCGATCCCCACTTCCGCCATCCTAGTCACTGCTGTTGTATCCTCTGGCAAGACGCTTTACCCACCTGCTCCCAGTGCCACCCACACTGGTTTAAATGTACCTTAGATATTGGGTTTCACTATATAAAAGCGCTTTGAGTCACTAGAGAAAAGCGCTATGTAAATATAATTCACTTCACTTCACAAAAGCGGGCACAAATAGACTAAAAAACAATTTTTACACAAGAGCCATAGAAACATTAAACAGGCAGTGATGTGCCCGTCATGTCCTCATGTGTCATGTCTTTTTATTATTTGTCGGACTATAATGTGCAATAATGTTATGTGTGCATATGTGAAGTGAATTCAATTTATATCGCGCTTTTTCTCTAGTGACTCAAAGCGCTGTACATAGTGAAACCCAATATCTAAGTCACATTTAAACCAGTGTGGGTGGCACTGGGAGCAGGTGGGTAAAGAGTCATGCCCGAGGACACAACGGCAGAGACTAGGATGGCGGAAGTGGGGATCGAACCTGGAACCCTCAAGCTCTCAATTTACCGGTCGATCTACGTTCCCACCTATGGTCATGAGCTTTGGGTCATGACCGAAAGGATAAGATCACGGGTACAAGCGTCCGAAATTATTTTCCTCCGCCGGGTGGCGGGGCTCTCCCTTAGGAACTCAAAGTAAAGCCCTTGCTCCTTAATTGATTAATTGACTGATACTTTTATTAGTAAAGGAGCCATCGAGAGGAGCCAGATGAGGTGGTTGGGGCATCTGGTCAGGATGCCACCCGAACGCCTCCCTAGGGAGGTGTTTAGGGAACGTCCGACCGGTAGGAGGAGGCCACGGGGAAGACCCAGGACACGTTGGGAAGACTATGTCTCCCGGCTGGCCTGGGAACGCCTCGGGAGCTGGACGAAGTGGCTGGGGAGAGGGAAGTCTGGGTTTACCTGCTTAGGCTGCTGCCCCCGCGACCCGGATAAGCGGATGAAGCTGGATGGATGGATGGCAATCCAGGGAGATGGGATGTGAATACTGTATTAGTAAAATACCCCAAAAATAACGATTGTGCTGCTCTATATTGTTTTCACACCCCCCAAATATATTTGGTGCAACACATTTTTCAAATTTTCCCCCTAAAAAGGAATAAGTTCACTTTCCATCTGCGACAGCCAGGGGTTCCCTGGGTGGTGACGTCATGGGGCCGGGAGATGACGCACTCCGCCGTGATTGGCTGACGCCTGCGCACGAGGCCTACAGTTTGAAAGCTTGTATGTGTGTGTGCGGGGGGCCTCGGCGACAGAGAGCTGTACTGTTAGCCTCCTCACCGCCAACTAAGTTAACACCGCGCTCGGAAGTTCGTTAGCAATAACCGGCCGCGCCTCGGAACCCCCTCGGACAATGACGCAGACACCAACTGGAGCGAGCCCTCGCTGTTAATCACCGCGTGTTAGTCGGGAGAAGCGAGCTTTAGCGGCTAAGCGGCTAGCTCGCGTGCCGCTTCACTTCCTTGTTGCGCCTCTGAGCGCTAATGGCAGGGCGACAAGTTTTGAACTTTTAACACGTCGCCCGTGGATGGATTCACGCTCCCGCGCGACTTCCAGGCGGCGAGGCAGCCGGACGATACACCCGGGAGGTCCCGAGGCTTCTAACTTTTCCCCACGGATTGGAATGGGATGTGTCGCCGCGCACCATTAGCCGCCGGGGGCTAGCAAATGCTAGCAGATCTATATATTATGTATCAAATGGAGTCCTGCGTTTTATCTTGGACTGGTAACTAAATATCCAATTGTGGATTTTATGGAAGAATTGGTTATTTACTTTGACCAAAACTTCAATCAAGCGAGCTAGCTTTCTTTGTGATGCTAACGGTAAGCCAGCGTTCAAATGTGAATGGGGGTTCAGTGTGCTAAGTAGCCCAATGTGTTGTTCCACTGCACATCAAAGGACATCATTGGGGTAGTAAACCGTTTAAAGATCGTTCTAATCAGGTGTACGGCTTTATTGTGGGGTTAAATGCCTAATTCGGATGTGCTTAGGGATGGCCGGGCCCGTAGTCCCTCCACACAGAGAAGCGCAAACAGGCAGGGCAGACGTAATGCTAGTAAGCCGGGCGCCAGCGGCGCTCAGCGGGACAGACACCGTGACAAAAGACGGCCCTCCGCCTCCAGAAGGAAGAAACGCAGGCAGGCTAAAGAGAGAAACTTGTGGCCGATGTGTGCGGCCGAAGGTTCCGTCAATGACCGACACGGCACTTTTGGCAAAGAAGCTGAACTTCAGACACTGGTTGAGTACGATGACGTCAGCTCCCAGTCGGAGCGCTTCTCTGGGAGCCCCTCGCCCAAACTGGACCACCGTGTCGACGGGTTCTCCGTGGACCCACCCGGGGACTTCGGGGAATATAACGGACCGGAATCTCTACACCGAAGTCACCCGAGGCACCGGGAGGCTGTTTTCCTCCTCAAAGACCCCAGAGGACCGTCGCAAAAGAGCAAGCCGGGCAAGGCGTTAGGCCGGAAAAAGGACCACCAGACCCGAGTAAGAGACTCCAAAGTTCCGAGCTTGGTTAGCCCGAGTGGCTCTAAAAACCACAGGAATGCCGTGAGGAGTAATAACAAAAACGGGAAAAGGGCGTCTGCGAGTCAGTCCTCGCTGTCTGTGAATAAACGAGATTCCAAAAAGCAGCGGGGTAAAACGAGATCGGACAAAGAGACGCCGTCTGCGTACAGAGAAGCCCCTCAGTCCTACAGGGAAGACCGTGAAGACCTCCGGAGCTACAGGAGGAGTCCGGGCCTCAAAGCAGAGAGTCCCTATGGGACGTCCCTCAACTCCTACAGCTACCAGTCTCCAGTAGGCTACAACCAGACGATATCAAGAAGAAGTCCCACTTACGGAAGCAAAAGACTTTCTCCCACATCCACCTATTACAGCAGAGACATGGAGGTGTACGGAGCGTTTGGCGTGCCCAAGTCGCCCAGCTCTTACTCTGGCAACAAGAGGAAACGGTCTCCCACGACTGCGGCAAATTGGCGCAAGTCACCGAGTTATGGCCGCCGCAGTCCGTTCGAGCCGGGAGAGTTTGGCGCTAGTCCTTATGGAGGTCGACGGAGATCACGAAGTCCATACAAGAAGTCCCTGAGCCCAAGTCCAGATGTCAGGTAAGGTCTGGCTAAGATTGTGGGGCAGATTTCAACAAACAAGTAGATAGGCTGTTTACAAATACCTGTAACACTTAAGATTGAAACATGACTAATGATTCTTATGACGTGTTTGTCTAAGGATGCTTATTGTGTAGGCAGGATTTATTGTTGTATGAGTCTCCATTCATTTTCAAGATCAGCCTATTTAAACACGTATTGGCGTTTTGTATTGGTTTGCCTAAGGTTAGTGATTACAATTTTGTAAGAAATTTTGGTAACGATCAATGATTTCTTGGCAATGCGCCTTTCTATCCATGTTTGTATTGAAACTGTCTTTCTTTTGAAGTCTTGATGTTATGTTGCAAATGTGGACTATGAGGGCATCCCACAGTTTAACTCTCGCAAAAAAATTGTGAAAACTTACATGTATGCAAAGTATTTTAACAACAACCAATAGGGTTTACAAGTTATTTCACCCGGCTATATGATGTTGCACACAAGGAAGAACAAATTTCTGATTTGTGTCTTGAGTTGAAGAAAAGTTCGGAGAAGCCTGGTCTTGATAACCTCAGTTCCTCTTCCTGTCCTAAGTTGTTGTTACTTCCTCCTTTGCAGAATTAGTTAAGTTCTGTAATTGTTGGAAGTACTTGAAGTCAAATGTCATTTGTCTTCCAGGCGATCTGCACGGTCTCGCAGCAGAAGCCCCTATTCGTCCGTCAGGCGCTCGAGTTCTCGAACCCGCCACCGCCACTCTCGCTCTCGCAGCCGCCCCTCCAGCCTCTCTCCCAGCACGCTGACCTTCAAAAGCAGCCTGGCCGCCGAGCTCAGCAAACAGAAGAAGGCCAAGGCTGCCGAGGCGGCCGCCAAAGCCAAAAGCAACAACAAAGCGTCCACTCCCACTAAGGCTGTGGCGTCCGCCGTTCACCAGCCCAGCCCCAAGACCAACCATGCAGCCAGGAAGGGCCGACCTCCCTCTCCACCTCCACCTGCACCAGCAGTAGCAGAGAAAGGACCGCGGACTCCCACGTCCGTCCAGCCTCAGTCGCCGTCTGACAGGTCTTCCAAGAGAAGCACGGAGCCCCCGACCAAGGATGGAAAGGGGAAAGACGACTCCGTGCATCGGGATAAGAGGAAAGCAGTTGGGCCAAGCAAAGAGAAGGAACGAGTCGCTGGGTCTTTAACATCAAGTATATTAGGCCTGTCATTGCCCCAGAATATTCTGGACCACATTAATAAGGGAGAGAGGTATGTCTAGGTTTAACATTTCACAAATGTCCGACAATAACACAAACACTTCATGACTCTTCCATTGCCGTGTCAGCACGAAGGATGCATCTGTCTCAGGGAAGAAGGCAGAGCGAAAGGGCCGACAACTTCTCACTGACCTGCCACTTCCGCCCGTTCTCTCCAGCCGTACGTCTTCCCCTCACAGTCCAGCCGAGGAGAAAAAGTCCCTAGTGCTGCGGAGAAGGCCCAAGTATGTCTGGCTCTGCTTCACATTCCACACACTGCTTTTATTCAATTGTTGAATCTAAATGATTTTTCTGCTCCATCCCAGAATGTGTGGCCCGAGATACGGCGAGATCAAAGAAACCGAGATTGACTGGGGAAAACGCTGCGTGGACAAGTTTGAGATCATCGGCATCACGGGAGAAGGCACATACGGCCAGGTGTACAAAGCTAAAGACAAAGACACAGGTGAGACACCTTGTTGGTCCCTCCTTTGTCTTTTTTATGGAACATGTCTTCTTGTCCTGCAGCGGAGATGGTGGCTTTAAAGAAGGTGCGCCTGGACAACGAGAAGGAGGGCTTTCCCATAACGGCCATCAGGGAGATTAAAATCCTGCGACAGCTCAACCACAAGAGCATCATAAACATGAAGGAGATCGTCACCGACAAGGAGGATGCTCTGGACTTTAAAAACGATAAAGGTATTCCTGTGTAATTGTTTTATTATATTCAGAAATATTTTATTGATGTTATATCTTCTTTATTCTTTTTCCCCACAGGAGCTTTCTACCTGGTGTTTGAGTATATGGACCACGATCTAATGGGCCTGCTGGAGTCTGGTCTGGTGCACTTCAACGAGAGCCACATCAAGTCTTTCATGCGGCAGCTACTTGAGGGCCTGGACTACTGCCACAAGAAGAACTTCCTGCACAGGGACATCAAGTGCTCAAACATCCTGCTCAACAACAAGTCAGGGCCCTTTAAGCAAAACAACTTATTTTTCTTCAATTGCAAGGTCTTTTTCTAACAACATTCAATTTTCTTCTAATCAGAGGTCAAATAAAGCTGGCAGACTTTGGTCTCGCTCGCTTGTACAATTCTGAAGAAAGGTGAGCCTACGCCTAAACGAGCTCTAACATGCTCTGTGGTTCGTAGTCTAACAAATCCACTCTCTGATTTAGTCGACCGTACACCAACAAAGTCATCACGCTGTGGTATCGACCCCCTGAGCTCCTCTTGGGTGAAGAGCGCTACACGCCGGCCATCGATGTATGGAGCTGCGGGTAAGAGTTTCCATCAAAGAAGTCTATATTTATACGTCTACGTATATATTCAGTGGAACCTCGATATAGGACCTTAATTGGTTCTTGAGCAGAGTTCGCTAAAAGAAAAGTTTGTATATCGTAGCAAATTTAAGTGTGTGCATGTGTGGATAGATAGTACTTAATTGATTCCTTCAGGAAAATTAAAATACAAATAAAATCGGCGTGTGCGCGCGCGCGTATTACCTATATGGGTGTGTGTGCGTACACGTAGTCGTAGTCAAAAGTTTACATGCACTCGTTAAGAACATAATATCATGGCTGTCTTGAATTTCCAAATATTTCTACAACTCTTATTTTTTGTGATAGAGTGATTGGAGCATATACTTGTTGGTCACAGAAAACATTCATGAAGTTTGGTTCTTTTATGAATTTATTATGGCTCTACTGAAAATGTGACCAAATCTGCTAGGTCAAAAGTATACACACAGTAATGTTGATATTTGGTTACATGTCCCTTGGCAAGTTTCACTGCAATAAGGCGCTTTTGGTAGCCATCCACAAGCTTTTGCTAGCTTCTGGTTTAATTTTTGACCACTCTTGACAAAATTGGTGCAGTTCAGCTAAATTTGTTGGTTTTCTGACACGGACTTGTCTTCTTTTTCTCCCCTTCCACGTTTTTTTTTGTTTTTACCTCATTGGGAACCTTGTATACAGTAAAGTATAGTAAACATAACAAGGAGGTGATGGATCAACTTGATATTTTATAGCAGTGCCAAAACAGTAACAAGGTCACTTGCTACTGCCTTGCATATACGTACTCACATTGTCCCCAGGATTGAAGGGGAACTCACAGTTTAAAATCACAAAACTCCATAATGAAGCTTATAAGTTACAATTATTAGGAATAAAAAATAAAATCCACTCTACCATCTTCTTGTTGTGCACTAGACAAAAAAGGGGATGGGGCAATGTCGACAACGCTGTGGATTCTTTCTGAATGTTTTAAACCACACATTGCTTGTCCATTGTTTTCTTTGAGCTAGCAAAAGTACAAAAATGCTGTAAAAAAATGCTTAAAAGCACACAAAGTAGCACAGAGCACAGGATTTATCAGCTTGCCCACAGCACGTCTTGCCGTGTACAAAACAGCTGCGCTGCGAAGTACATGGTGAGCGATGAATCATCGTACACTGAGACAAGGTTCGTACAACAAACCACATTTTTATTCGGCCTTTGGTTCATACGTGGAAAAGTGAGGGGTTTTTAAATGAAGATGACACTGTGTCTATAAAAATAATGATGTCTTTCACAGATGCATCCTTGGCGAATTGTTCACAAAGAAGCCAATCTTCCAAGCTAATCAGGAGCTCGCCCAGTTGGAGCTTATCAGGTGTGTTTATGATCCATTTGGTCTAATTAATTCTTTGCTTTTGAACTACAGTTTGATTTCAAAAGGTGTACATGTGAAAGGTTGACTCACGGTTCAGTTGTTTGTGTTTTGCAGTCGGATATGTGGCAGCCCGTGTCCTGCTGTGTGGCCTGACGTCATCAAGCTTCCCTTCTTCAACACCATGAAACCAAAGAAGCAGTACAGGCGACGACTACGAGAAGAGTTTGTCTTGTAAGTCTACTCACTTTCTGTAGAAAATAAACATTTTTAAGGCCGTACTTACTAAACTATTTTTACTGTTGTGCGCAATTTTCCTACTGGCCTACACTCACGTTTAACGGGGAACTTTACTTATTTGGGGTGGATTTGTGCCTATACTTCACAATTATTATAAGAGATAAAAGCACACAGATTTTTACAAATTCTAATGCAAAAAAACATCTTTTGTCTTCTTAACCCTCATAAGGACTGAACGATAGGCAAAATTCCATAAAAGAGTGTAGTTCCTCTTTAACATTCAATCCAATCCAATCCACTTTATTTATATAGCACATTTAAACAACAAGAACGTTTCTAAAGTGCTGCACAGCCATGTTAAAAACAATATTAAAAAACAATATTATGGTCCACCAATGACTGAATAAAAACAAAAAATAAATAAATATAAAACCAATATAAAAAACAATGTAAAAATAAATATGATTAAAACAATTTTAAAGGGTAAAATCAATTAAAACAGTAAAATAGAAATCAAAGTGTATAAAAAACACAGGACCACAGAGGACCACACAACTCACGTAGTGTTAAAAGCCAAAGAATAAAAGTGGGTCTTAAGACGAGACTTAAAACACTCCACTGTGGAAGCAGTTTGAACATGGAGGAGCAGAGTGTTCCAGAGCTTAGGGCCGACCACAGAGAAGGCCCTGTCTCCCCTGGTTTGAAGTCTGGTCTTGGGCACCACAAGCTGGAACTGGCTCTCGGACCTCAGTGCGCGCGCAGGAGTGTAAATTTGGATGATGTCCGAGATATACTGAGGTGCCAGTCCATGTAAAGATTTAAAAACAAACAGCAATGTTTTAAAATCAATTCTAAAATGAACAGAGAGCCAGTGCAAACTCTGAAAAATTGGGGTTATATGCTGGCGTTTCCTGGCCCCTGTTAAAAGTCGAGCTTTGTCCTGTTTGCTTGTGGCATCACTTCACTGCTGTATTACTGCTATTTTCTTGACTTTGTGGGTTATTTCCATTCTCATTTTGAGTCGTTTGAATTGTTCCTATTGTGCAAAGCCGTGGCTATTATTTTAGAAGAGAGGAGTTTAATTAATATAATGGTTTTAACAAGAGATGGGATTTCGGACTCTTTGAGGGGAGCTGGATCTTGAAGAGTCTGTCCTTTCAAAGAACCATTCAAAAGACTGGCTCATTAGTATAACTCCTTGTTTGTTTGTTTTTTTCTTAAGAGAACATAAGTGGTAGAAGTTATAAGATAAGATGTAAACCAGAATAGTTAAAAGGTACACCAATATCACTGTAATCGTTGAAATTAATCAGAAATAATTACTATATTTCTATTGTAAACATTCCACAATGTGGTGCTCTACCTGTTGTGTCTACCTTTGAACTACTTTACGTTACCACAACAATGAACCAGAAATGTAAATTCGAATGTTGCAAGGTTTCATTTCACTCTATATTAAATCCTATTAAGGTTTTATATCGGTCAATATAGATAATTATTTATATTTTTTATGACCTATCAAAAATAAGAACCAGGAAAAAGATTTATTAAATGTAAACATGTTTCTTTAAAATTGTATTTTTTTTCTGATTAAAATAACAAGGTAGAAAGGAAATGTCAACACAACCATGGAAAACAATCAACATGAACAAAAATCTAAAATCCCATTAAAACTTAACAATTAAAGTGCAAAAATAAGGAATACATAAGAAATGCTTAATAAAGTGTAACAACATAATGTTAAAATGTAAACCAAGAGAAACCTGAGAAGAACTATTTTCTGCAGGTTTAGTGCCAGGAAGTTACAGCTGTGCTCTGAAGGGTGAGCACGGCGAAGGTGGTGTGGTATTACCAGTCTTGGTGGATATGAGCGCCTTGCATGGTTTACACACCACATTGGTCTGCCTACGGTTCGTTCTAAAAAAATTTAAAAATAAATACTGCCACACTGTTGAGGTGACTTTTCCTGTTTTATCAACAATTTCTTTGCTCTCTCCAGCACTAATTTTTACATTCTCTTCTAACTCCATGCAAAGAATCAACCGTGACACAGTAAGATGGCTGTTAGCGTCTCACTCCCACTGATCACTTTCTCCGTTGCTCGGTTACCAGAGAGCGAGTGTCTTGGTTCATGCAGTCAACCTTGCTTCGCAACTTCTGTTTACTTCCGCCGAAGAATACAGCGAACACATTTTTTTAACGATTACGTATCTATCGCGATTGTTATCATTGAGTTGCCTTACCCTACTCACACTAGCTAAAATAAATATAACAATCCCTCCTGATTCAATCTTTGTTTTTGTTGTGCAGCATCCCTCCGTCTGCGTTGGATCTGTTTGACCACATGCTGAACCTTGACCCAAGCAAGCGCTGTGCAGCTGAGCAGGCGTTGGCCAGCGAGTTCCTGAAGGACGTGGATCCAGACAAAATGCCCCCTCCAGAGTATGTTTTCCTACACGTTGCACGCACCTTCCAACAGTCGTTTCCAAATTTTAAACCTGAACTGTTCGGCAGTCTTCCGCTGTGGCAAGACTGTCACGAGCTGTGGAGCAAAAAGCGTCGGCGTCAGAAGCAGATGCCAGAGGAACTGGTCGCTCCGAAGGCGCCGCGTAAGGAGCTGGGTCACGATGACAGCCGCAGTAACACCCCTCAGGGCTTCCCGGCACCTGGAACTATCAAAGCTCAGAACGCAGCGGCTTCTGCACTGCTGGGTGTGTCACAGAATACACTTGATTAACCCCCATTATTAGTTTGAAACATGTTCATAAAGGATGTGCTAACAGTAAGTCTTACCTTCTGCAGATCCCAAAGGTCCAAACTCCCAGCTGACCCAGGAGCAGCTGGCGGTCCTGTTCAACTTCCTTGGCCCAGCAAACAGTGCCGTTAACGCAGCCCAGTTTTTCCAGAACATGAGTTCAAAGGTCAACCAGGAGACGCTGCAGCAGCTCTCCAAAGTCCTAGCACCCACGACCGATGTGGCCGAGCCCGCCCCCCAGCCCCCAGCCAAGCCCTCTCAGCCCGCCGCTGTGCCAGGCGTGCCCCGCACCCCGCCAATGCCCAAGCCTCCTTCTCCTCCTCCCCCCACCAGTGTTCCAGAAGGGGACGCGGCGGCCGCCACCCAGACAGCCATGACCATGCTGCTGGCTCAGCTACTGCAGGCGCAAAGGCAGGAGGGCGGTGACAGCGGGGATGCCGTGGAGGGCAGTAACCTCACAGCAGGACAGCCCCACCACCCTCCTGATGTCAAACAAGCTCCAGAGTCCAGCCCAGTCTCACCAGGTCAATTATTTAGTATTATGTTTTTGAACGCATCAGAAAATTACTATTTATTGGGGCCTATTTTCCAAAACCAGATTTTCTTACTTAAGGCAACCTGCTTTTTGTGTATTTGGGATCTGGGCACATCCCAGAAATTGTAAATCAAACCATGGTGCCATTGTGGAGATATCTATAAAAAAATCTTGTTTTCCTTCATACTTCCTGGAAATAAGCCGCTACGAATTTGCTCATTTCGTGAACTTTTTCCAAAGTGTGACGTTAAGCTGATTATCTATATTGTAGAGATTTACCCAAAGTGCTTTGCGCAAGTCTGCCATTGTAGTAGCTGCATTGCTGTAGTCAAAAAGCTCCTCTTTCGCTATCCTTCTGCGGGGCAGACTGGCTCGTACATGCATCCTCCACTTTTGCTTTTTCTAAAACAAAATAGACTATAGTTGTAACTTATATCTCGCTTAAAGGCCTACTGAAATGAGATTTTCTTTTTCAAACGGGGATAGCAGGTCCAATGTATGTGTCATACTTGATCATTTTGCGATATTGCCATATTTTTGCTGAAAGGATTTAGTAGAGAACATCCACGATAAAGTTCGCAGAATTTGGTGCTGATAAAAAAGCCTTGCCCTTACCGGAAGTCGCAGACGATGACCTCACAAGGGTGAGGGCTCCTCACGTCCTCACATTGTTTATAATGGGAGCCTCCAGCAGCAAGAGCTATTCGGACCGAGAAAACGACAATTTCCCCATTAATTTGAGCGAGGATGAAAGATTTGTGGATGATGATATTGATAGCGAAGGACTAGGAAAAAAAAAAAAAAGGCGATTGCATTGGGACGGATTTCAGAGGTTATTAGACACATTTACTGGGATAATTCTGGGAAATCCCTTATCTTTCTATTGTGTTTTAGTGAGATTAGATAGTACCTGATAGTCGAAGGGGTGTGTCCACGGGTGTGTTGACGCCAGTCTCTGAGGGAAGTCACGGCAGATACAAGGACGGCGCAAACTCCACAGATCTCCGGTAAGAGGCGACTTTTTAACACCATTTTCTCACCGAAACCTGCCGATTGACAAGTGGTCGGGAACCATGTTCGCTTGACCGCTCTGATCCATAGTAAAGTTTCACCTCCCGGAATTTTAAACAAGGAATCACCGTGTGTTTGTGTGGCTAAAGCTTCCCAACTCCATCTTTCTACTTTGACTTCTCCATTAGTAATTGAACAAATTGCAAAAAATTAAGCAACACAGATGTCCAGAATACGGTTTAATTCCGCGATGAAAAGAGACGACTTTTAGCCGCAAATGGTGCTGCGCTAATATTTCCTGACAGTCCGTGACGTCACACGCATTCCGCGATGTTTTCAACAAGAAACTCTGTGGGAAATTTAAAATTGCAATTTAGTAAACTAAACCGGCCGTATTGGAATGTGTTGCAATGTTAATACTTCATCATTGATATATAAACTATCAGACTGTGTGGTCGGTAGTAGTGGGTTTCAGTAGGCCTTTAAAGCGGTAAAAAATACAACAAAGATGGCGGAGAGTGAAGCCAGGTAAATAAGGTCGCCCACTAAACGGTGCAGACTGAGAAGACGGTCAGAAAGCGGCTTTAAAATGGAACAATTTGACCAAAGAACCACTATTACATGTTATGTAGACCACAAGGAAGTATTTTAATGGTAGAAAAACATTTAATTATATAACTACTAATTGGGCTAAACCTAGGACCTCTGGTTCTAAATGTGTGCTGGTATGAATCCGTGAATGACCGTATTATGTCATTTGTCTTACAGCGCACAAGTTAAGTGGCATGCCCATCCTGCCCCCTGACCAGAGACCACCGGAGCCCCCAGAGCCTCCTCCACACGCAGACCTAGACTATAGGCAGCCACCGGCCGAGCCCAAGAATGGCCACGTCCCGCCGATAGCATCAGCAGGTGGCGGTGGCGCTGACGGTGGTCGCCAATCTGAGCCCGACTACCCTCCCCTCCCTACCGTGGAAGGCCCCGGGTATGGGGGCGACTTCAGCCACCCGCTGCCTCACCCCTTTACCCCCGTAGGCTTTGGGGACAGCTTCATGGGTCACTTGTTGAGCGGAGGCCTGCCACCTCAAACTCTCAGAGAAGTGTTCAGCAGGCCGAGCCATTCCGCTCCCCTTGTCCCGACCCACCCGGAGCCCTTCCCCCTGCCAGGGACCCCCGTCACTGGACCCAGCAGCATGGTGTTCACCGGGGACAAGGACCACCGCTTTGAATACAGTTCTTTACCAGTGGAGGGGCAGCCCAGCATGAGCGCCCTCCACCTGTACAACCACGCCATGGTCAGGAAGGATGGCTTGCCCCCTCCCCCACTCATCCCGGCATCACCAACACCACCACCACCGTATGGTTATGTCCATGTGAACCCAACAGCAGCCATCAGAGGACGAGGTTTGCCCTACTAAGGAATCTGGAACTTTTTTTTGGGAGTGAACTCAGTTTAGGTGAATTGAAGCCTCTTGGACCAGACTTGACACCTGGTCCAGTTTGGGTCCATTGTGTCTCTCCTCCAATGTGGAATGTGGACTACATTGCTGAAGGACAGCGGACTAGCTTTTGTGGCTCAGATCGTTTTCATATTATTTTGTAATTTGTTCTACAAGTCTTTTAAATTAAACTTTTACCTGTTTTGTTTTTCCTTGATTGTAATATGAATTGCTGAGTACACTCTTGACCCTCAGTAGTAAAAGTATTATGTTTTGCACTACTGACTGAAGTAGGCGCAACTCTACGGGGGAACACAATCTGTGCATTTATCTGCACAGTAACTCGCCTGACTCGTAATCTTCTCTTTGGTTTTTTAACGATTCAGCCAGAGTATCATGAGCGCTCTGGACTGGTAGCACTTGGAGGAACAACTCTGTTCTTCACAGAGACAGTTTTTCTTCTTGCAAATAGAAGAATGTGTAAAATGATCAAACCCAAGTTCTCCTTCTTTTTTTGTATTAAAAATATTTTGCCCTCACCCTTTTCCTCCGGCAAATGTTTATTAAAGAAATGCCACAGCGGACTAATGTATTGTCTTTTCAATTACTTTGTTGTGGCTTAGAAATGTCACTATCATTTCCCCCCCGACTGTTCTCCTACTGCAACTCAAAGGTGCAAATGTAACTTTAAGAAGCATTTCCTGTCAGCGGACTCGATGCATTAAAATCTAATGTTATTTTCTTTGTCAAGAGAGACACGGCAAAAAAAGATCAAGCGCCGCACATCACAACCTTAGTGGAAGACTTTCCACTTTTAATTGCTTTTACTTGCACTCAAAGTAAACAGCGTGTCAAAGATTGTCTTTTGTGCTCTCCTAATGTGTACTTTAATATCAATCAGTGGCTCTTACAGTCACTTTCGCACTTTCACTCAGTCCTCAGTAAAAAAAAAAAACGAGAGCATATTGCTACAGTTGTGGCAAATTAAGGCCATAAAATTAAACATAGCAAAAATAAGAGTTCATTAATACAATACCTTCAAATAGTGGTCCTACTATCTTATATTGCTTACAAAACTACAGCATATTTACATAAGAATACACCAGCTGGCTTTTTTCCATTGTATTAAATGAATAGGGGGCTTTGGTTTTTTTTTACATTTCCCACAATGCATTGCTAATGGCCATTTTGTAGTTCTGTCCCATGACCTAGAACAGGGGTCGAGAACCATTTTGGCTGAAAAAGCCAAATATTTTTTAATGTTTTTCCGAAAGAGCCATATATTTGCATGCATTTTTAAGTAAATGCATGCATTTTTTAATAGGAAATTCGTGATTCTCCTGGAAAGATCGGGAGGGTTGGCAAGTATGAGAATTATCGTTGACTGCGGTGATACAGCGGCACCGCCACTGTATTATACCGGCGGGCCAGTTCTAATGTTAATTTATTATTGCCTCAAGGGTCAAATGACATTACAGGGCGGGCCAGATTTGGCCCGCGGGCCAGAGTTTGACACCCACGTTTGAAAGTGATCAAACCAGGAAAAATGTTTGTGCACCCCGACGGCTGTAGTTACTTTACTTCCGATGGATTTATTGCTTCTGTGAGCCGTGTATGGGAGACTCAAGACCTACTCAGTGGCCTAGTGGTTAGAGCAGGGGTGTCAAATGTACGGCCCGTGGGCCGGATCAGGCCCGCGAACAGGTTTTATATGGCCCGTGTGATGAGTTTGCAAAGAATTAAAGCATTTTGAAAGAAAGAAACTTCTGTTCTGAATGTGTCCACTGGATGTCACAATAGCATTTCTGTTAGGACTAGCAAGAAGTAGAAAGTGAAGCGACCGAAATTTTACAAAAAAAATCTCGGGTTTCATTTCTTCTGCTTCAAACACATCATTTGGCACCCTTACTCCCCCATAATACCTCTGTCAAAAACGAGAAAACTTAACTCTTTTGAATAGTTTTTACCTGTGTTTCTTACGGTTAGTCGAGTTAGCACTGGATGGTATTTTGATACCTAGAAGAGTTTACATGGGTTTTTTGTTAAATCCGTGAAAGACTGTGATTTAAAGTTTAATCCTAGCTTTGTATATACACTGAGACAAAGTCTAAGCTCATTGTTTTTTTTTAAGCTGCAGCAACTTCCTCAGAATTTTCAACAAACTTCAAGTGCTTTGTCCAGAGGATTATCCGGGATTTGTACGTTTTCAGAATGTGCTTGTTGTATTTTTGGTCGAAGTAAATCGAAGAAAACAACCCAGAGTTAACTTTATTTTTAAGTTATCATGCCAGGATTTTACCATTCCGGCCCACTTGGTAATAGGTTTCCCTCTGTATCAGGGACTTTAATGCTACTCTTGTCCCATACTTGCCAACCTCGAGACCTCCGATTTCGGAAGGTGGGGGTGGGGCGGGGGGCGTGGTCGGGGGCGTGGTTGAGAGGGGAGGAGCTACAATTCACCAAGTCAAGTATTTCATATATATATATATATATATATATATATATATATATACATATATATATAATTCTAGCTATATATATTTTTTTTTTTTACATATGTATGTATATATGTATATATGTATATATATATATATATATATATATATATATATACAATCTAAATAAAATACTTGAATTTCAGTGTTCATTTATTTACACATAAACATACACATAACACTCATCTACTCATTGTTGAGTTAAGGGTTGAATTGTCCATCCTTGTTCTATTCTCTGTCACTATTTTTCTAACCATGCTGAACACCCTCTCTGATGATGCATTGCTGTGTGGCACGCACAAAAGGGCTTTCATCAAATGCACTACAGTCTAGAATCTTCCATCTCTCCCTAGCATGGCCCAAAACCGGTCAACCTTTGCTTCCTGAGGAAGATCTTCACTGCACTCTCTAAAAGCCGTAGATGTTATTGTCACATATGCATGTACAGTAGATGGCAGTATTGTCCTGTTTAAGAGTGTCACAACATTACTGTTTACGGTAGACAAACTGGTTTACGGTAGACGAAAACGTGACTGCTGTTGTTGTGTGTTGTTACCGCGCTGGGAGGACGTTAATGAAACTGCCCAATAATAAACCCACAAAAGAAACCAAGAACTCGCCCTCGATCATTCTACAGATATAACGTCCTTGGGCAGACGCGCTGTTTATATTGTGGGAAAGCGGACGTACAAACAGGCTGTCCTCACTCAGGTCCGTATGGAGCTGGAGGGGGCGTGGCCTCCAGCTCCGCCTGAATTTCGGGAGATTTTCGGGAGAAAATTTGTCCCGGGAGGTTTTCTGGAGAGGCGGTCAATTTCGGGAGTCTCCCGGGGGTTGGCAAGCATGATCTCTTTGTCAGACTTCCCATCAGAAGTATTGGTGGCACCCAGATACTTTTCAACTTCCTCATGGAGACTCTTTGACTTGGTATGTCAGATGCGCTTCCTATTGTCACTGTTTTGTTCTTTCCTTTGCTTTTTTTCAAGATTGCGCCACCGTAGTGGTTGCTGTTGGCAGGAGCTATGTGCTTCTGTGTCATCCTTTTGTGTTCCCGGTGTTTTCCTCTTGTTTTCATTCCCCCCCTTTTTGGTTCGGGACCCTTTGGGACTGTGTGACAAGGGGTGACACTTTTGTGATTTCTGTGGTGCTTTTTTGTGAACTTCTGAATCTGAATTCCATTAATTCCTGTTTTTCACCTTCTTGTTTTGTCATCATGGCGACCCATTAGTTTCAGATGTCTCACGTGTTGGACTCACGCACCTGTTTCAATCATGTCATTACTATTTAAGCCTGTTTTTTAAGTTGGTCGTTCTGGTGTCCTCACCCTGAATACGACTGTTTCTGTTTCATGCTTGTTTCATGTCACAGTTCATGCTGCCCTGCTCACGTCTTTCTTTTTCTGTCATGTCTTGTGATCATGTTTTATTTAGTTCCATCCATCCATCCATTTTCTACTGCTTATTCCCTTTCGGATCGCGGGGGGCATTGGTGCCTATCTCAGCTATAACCGGGCGGAAGGTAGTGTACACCCTGGACAAGTCGCCACCTCATCGCAGGTTTTATTTAGTTATGTTCTGTAACTCCAAGACTCCATTAGTTCCTGTTTTTTCACCCCCTTGTTTTGTCACCATGGCGACCCATAAGTTTCCCCTGTCTCACGTGTTGGACTCACGCACCTGTTTCAATCATGTCATTATTATTTAAGCCTGGTTTTTCAGTTGGTCGTTCTGGCATCATTCTATCAAGTCTGTCTCTCAGGAAGGCAGACAAACTACTCGGGACATGGCATGCAGGTATAAACATAATTTAATCTTGAATCTCAAAAAAGGTGAAAACAAAAAGGCGCACAAGGCTTTGAAAGCACAACTTGACGTAGGACACAAAACTAACACTTAGACTGAACTAAAAAGACGTGAGCAGGGCAGCATGAACTGTGACATGAAACAGGCATGAAACAGAGTGGTCATAATCACGGTGATGACGCCAGAACGACCAACTGAAAAAACAGGCTTAAATAGTAATGACATGATTGAAACAGGTGCGTGAATCCAATACGTGAGACAGGTGAAACTAATGGGTCGCCATGGTGACAAAACAAGGGGGTGAAAAAACAGGAACTAATGGAATCTTGAACTAACAGAACATAACTAATCAAAACATGATCACAAGACATGACATAAGGAGATTTTTACAACAAAGTTCTGAAGCTTAGTGATATATCAGCTCAATCAGATTGTAGGTGGGTTTTTTTTACCTTCCACATTCATATTTCGCTGTGTTTGTTGCAATTTTGTAGCATTTCGCTTGATTGTAAATTTTGTTGATCGAAATGGGCTGTGACAGTCATATGATGTCAATATTCCATGTTTTATCGTTCATAGTTAATATTGTCAACCCCATATTTTTTATGTTCATGTAAAGTCTGGGCGTCTCATTCAGTAAAAAAAAAATTAAATAATTCAATTTTGTGTTTTAAGGTGGTCTGTCATAACGTTTTTAGCATTCAATCAGACATTATTGTGAGGTTTTATATTACAATTCCTAAAAATAGACATACCGGCCCCCAGATACATTTTTTTCTTTAAATTTGGCCCCCGAGTCAAAATAGGAGATACGGATGAAGAGACAGGGCTGCAGAGCTGGTGCCGAGAGCCGGTACGGACTAGCTTCACAGTGTCTTGGTTGAATGAGCAGTTATCGGACACCTCAGTCTCCTTGGACGTACCCTCGCTCATCCATGCGGACTGGACACTGGCCGAGAGTTGGCGGACGGCCGAGGCTCTCTTGGTTGCTTTGTTGGGTCTGCTCCTGTCTCTGGCCATGCTCCCCCCCCCCCCCCACCCCAACAGACGATGGCGTGGAACACCGCAGAGGCCACCACAGTGTATATGTTTTTGTTGTTGTTTTACTTTAGTGGCTGTGTGTAGAAATGGCTGGTTGCATCAGCTCTGCTCTTTTATTGTCTTTGATGTCCTTCGTGTTTGTCCGTTGTGTCCCTCGGCAAGACACTTCACCCTTGCTCCTGATGGGTCCTGGTGAGCGCCTTGCATGGCAGCTCCCCCCATCAGTGTGTGAATGGGCGAATGTGGAAATACTGTCAAAGCGCTTTGGGCTACTTAAAAAAAAAAAAAAAAGGGGTAGAAAAGCGCTATACAAGTACAACCCATTTACCATTTACCGTTTCTTTGATGTTTCCCTCTTACACACATGTTTATGTGTGCTATGGCTATGAGTTTTTTCCCCCTTGGGCTCAGTCTGGACCCCCTCTCCAGAGGCCCAGGCTTAAACTGAATATTAGATGCCTCTCCAGCGTTTACTTATTTCTCACCTTTTTCGTAACGGGCGCCGAAAATTAACAGACCCGTCAGCGATCCTGTTCTGTCTCCCTGTAATGTTTGTCTGATCTTGAATGGGATTGTGCTGAAAATCTTAATTTCCCCTCTGGGATTATTAGAGTATTTCTGATTCTGATTCTGACACTGATTATTTCCATTTCATAGGCTTTATGGAAGGCTTCTTTTCTAACTACGCCCATTGTTGTTGATCATCCAGTGTCAGCTACCAGTGTGAACTGGTAGCTAACTCGACATTGACGACGTCTTCCTCTGTAATCGCGATACCAGGAAGTAGTTTAGAACAATGTTACAAATGTTCGTCACAAGACTGTTCCTATGCACCTCTCATCCCTCAGTTCACTGAAGACTTTTGGGTAGTTGGCTTGAAGACTATTTGGGCACAAATTCTGCACTTGACTATTGGTTCGTCTTCATTCATGGTTTTGAAGAAACTGTCATACCTGGCCTGAGAAATGTTCACGGCTGTTTTCTTTGCTTCTTCCCATCGGTTTATCCAGTGTTTTTACAGACGTAAAATCAATCTCACGTAGTGGAGCCTACGTTACACTTGTCTTTGACGTACGACGTGTCCAGTCAGCAGGTTTCTGAGTTACTGTACTCTCTCCTCTCATCCAGACTGTGGCCTCCACATAAAACCAAAGTGATGTACACGAGTATATCATTCTCCCTATCCTACTTTACAGTCACCTTGTGCTGAGAGGATCTTAGATTGGTTATCCGTGACTATCCAGGGTGTCAAACACGAGTCCAATATCTCTAGAGCAGGGGTCTCAAACTCAATTTACCTGGGGGCCACTTGACACAGTGTCTGGGTGAGGAAAAATATTTCTTTAAAAAAATGTTGCACACTCCTCAGCATGTCTAGCTGTATAATGATGTTTCAAATTGTATTCCTTTGTCTGTGCAAATAAGACACGTCGGGGTTTCCCTGTGCTCAACAAAGAAATATTGCATCTCCAACTTTTCAGGGAATTGTCTTTGCTCACCACCTACCCTTCTCTTCACTGCAGGCTTTGAAAAAGACATGTTTGGGGTTGTGGAATCTATTTGTATTTAGCCGATGCACTGAGAATAATGTTATTTCCATAATGTGTGTTGTTCCACTTTTCCTCCCTACAGCATCAAGGCGGTCAGCGGATAACAGCCGGGAAAGTACCGGGACAGCGAGCGCAAAAAATTGGCGGCGTCATATAGAAATATATGTAGTGTTCATTGTGTGAGGCAATGCAAATTAAACAAAAAAAAAAACAAATATCGGTTTGAATGGGTCCAGGTTATCGGGGACTGTTATTACTGACGGACAGGTGTCACGGTGTGACTGCAGCCAGGCACGTAAGAAAACCCCTCGTCTCCATGGCAACGTCTCTGTCGCTTTCACTCATTTACCGCTCTTCCACTAATGCTGGGGTAGGCAACCCAGAATGTTGAAAGAGCCATTTTGGAGCCAAATGTCAAGCGCCATTCATATTAAACTTGTGGGCTGAACTAACATTAAACTTTCATATTAAGGTGGGGGCCGCAAAATAACGTCTCGCGTGCCGCAATTGGCCCGCGGACCAAGTGTCTGAGACCCCTGCTCTTGAGAGTCTGTGACTCCAGCCTTGACAACACGATCTCCATCCATCCATCCATCCATTTTCTACCGCTTATTCCCTTTCGGGGTCGCGGGGTGCGCTGGCGCCTATCTCAGCTACAATCGGGCGGAAGGCAGGGTACACCCTGGACAAGTCGCCGCCTCATCGCAGGGCCAACACAGATAGACAACATTCACACTCACATTCACACAGGGCCAATTTCAATTAGTTTATTTCATATTGATTGATTGATTGATTGATTGATTGAAACTTGTATTAGTAAATGGCACAGTTCAGTACATATTCCGTGCAATTGAATACGTTTTTCAACTTGTTTAAATCGGGGTCTACGTTAATCAATTTATGGTAATGTAGATGATTTGGCCCATTTACAGTGTAAATAACAACAACAAAAATATATTGTTATTCATGAGATACTGGTATTGAGTACCCTTTTAGCTCCTTTTAACTTAATTTATTATTTTTTTAACCGAATTTACGATAAATATGTTCGAAAAAGATGTTATCTTTTTCTACATCCTGTTAAAATGAAGGTAAGCAAAAATACATTAGTAGATGTCAAATAAAACGTGGTACGCTATTTCTGTATTCACAAAAACAAATACAGTTTTTTTACTTGAATAAAAACAACTCAAATTGATTAACCATGAATTGATTAACGCTGCGATGAGGTGGCGACTTGTCCAGAGTGTACCCCGCCTTCTGCCCGATTGTAGCTGAGATAGGCACCAGCGCCCCCCGTGACCCCAAAGGGAATAAGCGGTAGAAATGGGATGGATGGATGGAATTGTGTATTGTGTAAAATGTATTCGGGTGTTACCATTTAGTGGTCAATTGTACGGAATATGTTCTGAACTGTGCAATCTACTAATAAAAGTATCAATCAATCAATCACTCGAATTATGTAATTCACATATAGAACCACTAGGTGGCGCTGTTGAGGCCTAATTGTAGGAAACCATGAATAAGAGTAAGCTAGCTTCCCAATTTTTTTTTTAGCCAATATCGATGAGAAGTGACAACCCTTTAACCCCTTCTTAACTTAATTTAAAAAACAAAAACAAATTTGCAATATATACGTTTGAAAAATGTTATCTTTTTCTACATACTGTTAAAATCAAGAAAAATGAAGGTAAGCAAAAATAAATTAGTAGACGTAAAATTAAAAGTAGCTAACACTAGTATGTTATTTATGTAGTTACATGAACAAATAAAGTTTTTCACTTGATTAAAAACAACTAAAATGATGTAATTCACATGTAGAACCAGTAGGTGGCGGTGTTGAGGCCTAATTGTAAGAAACCACGAATAAGAGCAAGCTAGCTTCCCATTTTTTTTTGCCAATATCGATGAGAAGTGACAACCCTTCTTAGCCCCTTTTAACTTACATTAAACTGACAAAAACAAATTTACAATGAATATGTTCGAAAAACATGTTATCTTAATCTACATACTGTTAAAATGAAGAAAAATGAAGGTAAGCAAAAATAAATTAGTAGAGGTCAAATTAAACGTAGCTAACAATAATATGTTATTTATGTAGTTACATGAACAAATAAAGTTTTTCACTTGAATAAAAACAACTCAAATGATATAATTCACACGTAGAACCAGTAGGCGGCAGTGTTGAAGACTAATTGCAAGAAACCACGAATAAGAGTAAGCTAGCTTCCCAATTTTTTTTAGCCAATATCTATGCGAAGTGACAACCCTTTTAGCCCCTTTTAACTTAGTTTAAATTAACAAAAACAAATTTACACTAAATATGTTCGAAAAAGATGAGGTGGCGACTTGTCCAGGGTGTACCCTGCCTTCCGCCCGATTGTAGCTGAGATAGGCGCCAGCACCCCCCGCGACCCCGAAAGGGAATAAGCGGTAGAAAATGGATGGATGGATGGATGTTCGAAAAAGATGTTTTTCTACATCCTGTTAAAATGAAGCAAAAATTAAGGTGAGCAAAAATAAATTATTAAACGTCAAATAAAACGTAACTAACAATGGTAGGTTATTTCTATATTAAGGAAAAATAAGTTTTTCACTTGAGTAAAAACAATTCGAATTATGCAATTCACACGTAGAACCAGTAGGTGGCGGTGTTGAGGACTAATTGTAAGAAACCACGAATAAGAGCAAGCTAGGTTCCCATTTTTTGTTGTTGCCAATATCGATGAGAAGTGACAACCCTTTTAGTCCCTTTTAACTTAATTTATTGATATTTTTTAACCAAATTCATGGTAAATATGTTCGAAAAAGGTGTAATCTTTTTGTACACCCGGTTAAAATGAATAACAATTAAGGTAAGCAAAAATAAATTTGTTAATGCATGGGAAGCAAGATGGAAACATACAGGTGTATGTATATATATATATATATATCCATCCATCCATCCATTTTCTACCGCTTATTCCCTTTCGGGGTTGCGGGGGGCGCTGGCGCCTATCTCATATATATATATATATATATATATATATATATATATATATATATATATATATATATATACATATGTGTGTGTGTATATATGTATAAGTGTGTGTGCATATATGTATGTGTGTGTGTATATGTATATGTGTGTGTATATATGTATATGTATGTATATATGTATGTGTATGTGTATATATATACATACATACATGCACACACATATATATATATATATATATATGTATATATATATATATATGTATATGTGTATGTATATGTACGACGTCCCACTGGGTGTGAGTTTTCCTTGCCCTTATGTGGGCCTACCGAGGATGTCGTAGTGGTTTGTGTTGTGGTTTGTGCAGCCCTTTGAGACACAAGTGATTTAGGGCTATATAAATGAACATTGATTGATTGATACGTGTGTGTATATATATATATATATATATATATATATATATATATATATATATATATATATATATATATATATATATATATATATACATATATATATATATATATATATATATATATATATATATATATATATGTATATATATATATATATATATATATATATATATATACGCCCGATTGTAGCTGAGATAGGCGCCAGCGCCCCCCGCGAGCCCGAAAGGGAATAAGCGGTAGGAAATGGATGGATGGATATATATATATATATATATATATATATATATATATATATATATATATATATATATATGTGTGTGTGTGTGTATGTACGTATATATGTATACGTATGTATATGTATGTTATATATGTTACTGTTCTTGGATATTGTTACTGTATGTGCATAAAAGCTGCTTTAAGTATTGAAGTTTTATTCAAGTGTCACTCATTTTAGAGGCCGCCTGAATGCAGTACCTCCGTTTGCCACTGAGTGGTGTCCAAAGCCTAACGACTCAAAGAGCACTTTATGACCAATGATTCAGTGTAAATATGACACATCTCTATTAACTAAAGTGTTGTCACAAGAGCTGGCAAAATTAGATTCTGAACCTTTTTTTTTGGCAGATTAAAGTGGAATTTAAACATGTTGCAATGGTCCTATCATAGCTTTAAAACACATGCTATCTTTCTGCCATCTTGCTCCAAGTGCCTGTAGAACTGGGACACTAGGTGGATGAACTGGGATTTTCATTCACCTTTAGAAGAAGTAGCGATAAATAAGTAACAATAATGTCACCCCGACTGTACCTGGGGGGTGGCGGGCAACTCTCTGCCAAGAAGAGATGAGTTGGCAAAGACAAGGACCGCCCCGTCGCACCTCGCTTGCGTTTAATTTGTTTACGGTTTGTTTTTGTGAAGAAATACCTCCTAAGGGTAAATGCCACCTTTGATCAAGTTAATTAGAACTTGAAGTAAGAGTGATAGAAGTGCCGTGGTGTGGTGTTCAACACGTAGAAACCACTAAACGTTAGGGTTTTAAAGTAAAAAAATAATTATTAATTGCAAACATTATTGTTTGTAGTTGTTGTTTGTTAAATTTATAATGTATTTTAATTCTAGGTGAGATAAAACACAATACAAAGAATCTAGATTCAATGTTACATTTCAGTGTGAAAAAACCCCTAAAACAATTTAAAATGTGTTGTGAAAAGAAAACTAAAGGTACCAAAGTGACTATTGCATCGTTTTTGATACGGTAACTTGGTCACACATTGAAATTTCATCAGCTATTGAAATTAGACTATGCAAATTTGGGAGAAATAGCGTGTGGACACTGAAAGGTCAAAGCCGAACCAAATAGCTAACGCGTAGCACGCCGGCCGGATAGCGCCAAATAACAAAGTGTACGGCTCCATGTCGCGTGATTGCAAAGTTAGTGAAAAAAAAAATAGTTAGCATGTGTCAACTACCAAATTACATGACTCTGAGGTGTATGCCTGTAAAATCTGCCGAAGAAAGATAGCATTTTCATGTTAGCATGCTAACAGTTAACGTGTCATGTACCTTAACTTACTATATAACTCAAATGTATATACTTGGAGCGTATTTACAAAGTTAACTATTAAAACTAGCATGCTAATATTAGCATGCTAATATTAGCTAACGGTTGGCATGTGTCAACTACCGTATTACATGACACTGAGGTGTATGTGTGAAATATGCATTAAAGAAAACTTAAATGCTAGTATTAGCATGCTAATGGTCAAGTACTAACTTATATGACGTTGAGGTGACTCCCTGCAAATTTTCTTACCAGTTAGCATCTGTCAACTAGCAAATTATGTGAGTCATGGTGTATACCTAGCGCATATTTACAAAGTTAGCTTAAAATACCAGCATTCTAAAATTAGCTTGTAAAAATTAGCATGCTAACATACCAACAGTTAGCATGTGTCAACTACCATACTGTATGACTCTGAGGTATGGGCCTAAACCGGTGAAATTAGCTAAAAAAAAAATATAATGCTAATGTTAGCATGCTAACAGTTATCATGTGTCAAGTACTAACTGGCATGCTAAATGTTCTTACCAGTTAGCATCTGTCAACTAGCAAATTATGTGACTCATGGTGTATACGTAGCGCATATTTACACAGTTAGCTAAAAATACTAGGATGCTAAGGTTAGCTTGTAAAAATAAGCATGCTAACATACCAGCACTTAGCATGTGTCAACTACCATTCTATGTGACTCTGAGGTGTAGGCCTAAACCGGTAAAATTTGCTAAAAAAGCTATAATGCTAATGTTAGCATGCTAACAGTTAACATGTGTCAAGTACTAACTTATATGATGTAGAGGTAACTCCCTGCAAATGTTCTTACCAGTTAGCATCTGTCAACTAGCAAATTATGTTACTCATGGTGTATACCTAGTGCATATTTACAAAGTTTGCTTAAAATACCAGCATTCTAACGTTAGCTTGTAGAAATTAGCATGCAAACATACCAACAGTTTGCATGTGTCAACTACCATACTATATGACTCTGAGGTGTAGGCCTAAACCGGTAAAATTTGCTAAAAAAAGCTATAATGCTAATGTTAGCATGCTACCAGTTAACATGTGTAAAGTACTAACTTATATAACGTAGAGGTAACTCCCTGCAAATTTTATTACCAGTTAGCATCTGTCAACTACCATATTATGTGACTCATGGTGTATACCTAGCGCATATGTACACAGTGGGCTTAAAATAATAGCATTCTAACGTTAGCTAACGTTTACCATGAATTGATTAACGTGGACCCCGACTTAAACAAGTTAAAAAACTTATTCGGGTGTTACCATTTAGTGGTCAATTGTACGGAATATGTACTGTACTGTGCAATCTACTAATAAAAGTATCAATCAATCAATCAATCAAAGCTTGTAAAAATTAGCATGCTAACATACCAACAGTTAGCATGTGTCAACTACCAAACTATATGACTCTGAGGTGTAGACTTAAAGCTGTAAAGATTGCTAAAAAAGCTACGACGCTAATGTTATCATGCTAACAGTTAACATGTGTCAAGTATTAACTTATATAATGCTGGAGTGACTCCCTGCAAATTTTCCTACCAGTTAGAATCCGTCAACTAGCAAATTATGTGACTCATGGTGTATACCTCGCGCATATTTACACAGTTATATAAAAATACTAGGATGCTAATGTTAGCTTGTAAAAATTAGCATGCTAACATACCAGCAGTTAGCATGTGTCAACTACCATACTATACGACTTTGAGGTGTAGGCCTAAACCGGTAAAATTGGCTAAAAATGCTATAATGCTAATGTTAGCATGCTAACAGTTAACATGTGTAATGTACCAACTTGTATGACACTGGGGTGACTCCCTCCAAAATGTATGACTAGTTAGCATGTATCAACTACAAAATTCCATGACTGTGTATACCTGGCGCAGATTTGGCTAAAAAGAAGCGAACATGCAGGATGCTAACTGTTAGCGTATGTCAAGTACCAACTCGTGACCCGGCGGTGTATACCGGCAAATTTAGCAAAAAAAGTTAGCGTGTGTAAACCACCAACTTATTTGACTGCAAAATTAGTTAATGTACTGGCATGCTAAATGAACATAAGTAAACATCTGAATACTACTTAACTGTGCCAACTCCTGATTGTAGCGATGTTCAAAAATGAGTCTAGTGTGTTAACAAATAGTGCCTTCTCTTAGGGCTGGGCGATACAGCCTTTTTTAAATATCTCGATATTTTTAGGCCATATCGGGATACATGATGTATATCTCCATATTTTACCTTAGCCTTGAATGAACACTTGGAACATATTATCACAGCGGTATGATGATTCTATGTGTCTACATTAAAACATTCTTCTTCATACTGCATTTCGATACCGTCGATCATAATATTTTATTAGAACGTATCAAAACACAAATTGGTATGTCAGACTTAGCCCTGTCTTGGTTTAACTCTTATCTTACTAATAGGATGCAGTGTGTCTCCCATAACAATGTGACCTCGGACTACGTTAAGGTAACGTGTTGGAGTTCCCCAGGGTTCGGCCCTTGGCCCTGCACTCTTCAGCATCTACATGCTGCCGCTAGGTGACATCATACGCAAATACGGTGTTAGCTTTCACTGTTATGCTGATGACACCCAACTCTACATGCCCCTAAAGCTGACCAACACGCCGGATTGTAGTCAGCTGGAGGCGTGTCTTACTGAAATAAAACAATGGATGTCCGCTAACTTTTTGCAACTCAACGCCAAAAAAATGGAAATGCTGATTATCGGTCCTGCTAGACACCGACCTCTATTTAATAATACAACTCTAACATTTGACAACCAAACAATTAAACAAGGCGACACGGTAAAGAATCTGGGTATTATCTTCGACCCAACTCTCTCCTTTGAGGCACACATTAAAAGCGTTACTAAAACGGCCTTCTTTCATCTCCGCAATATCGCTAAAATTCGCTCCATTCTGTCCACTAAAGACGCTGAGATCATTATCCATGCGTTTGTTACGTCTCGCCTCGACTACTGTAACGTATTATTTTCGGGTCTCCCCATGTCTAGCATTAAAAGATTACAGTTGGTACAAAATGCGGCTGCTAGACTTTTGACAAGAACAAGAAAGTTTGATCACATTACGCCTGTACTGGCTCACCTGCACTGGCTTCCTGTGCACTTAAGATGTGACTTTAAGGTTTTACTACTCACGTATAAAATACTACACGGTGTAGCTCCATTCTATCTTGCCGATTGTATTGTACCATATGTCCCGGCAAGAAATCTGCGTTCAAAGGACTCCGGCTTATTAGTGATTCCCAAAGCCCAAAAAAGTCTGTGGGCTATAGAGCTTTTTCATTTCGGGCTCCATTACTCTGGAATGCCCTCCCGGTAAAAGTTCGAGATGCCACCACAGTAGAAGCATTTAAGTCTCACCTTAAAACTCATTTGTATACTTTAGCCTTTAAATAGACACCCTTTTTAGACCAGTTGATCTGCCGTTTCTTTTCTTTTTCTCCTATGTCCCACTCTCCCTTGTGGAGGGGGTCCGGTCCAATCCGGTGGCCATGTACTGCTTGCCTGTGTATCGGCTGGGGACATCTCTGCGCAGCTGATCCGCCTCCACTTGGGATGGTTTCCTGCTGGCTCCGCTGTGAACGGGACTCTCGCTGCTGTGGTGGATCCGCTTTGGACTGGACTCTCGCGACTGTGTTGGATCCATTATGGATTGAACTCTCACAGTATCATGTTAGACCCGCTCGACATCCATTGCTTTCCTCCTCTCCAAGGTTCTCATAGTCATCATTGTCACCGACGTTTCACTGGGTGTGAGTTTTCCTTGCCCTTATGTGGGCCTACCGAGGATGTCGTAGTGGTTTGTGCAGCCCTTTGAGACACTAGTGATTTAGGGCTGTATAAGTAAACATTGATTGAATGATTGATTGTTTAATATATGCTCATTTTAAACTTTCATGCAGAGAAGAAAATCACAACTAAGTCATTTGACAAAAATTGTATTTATTAAACAGTTATTAAGCAGTGGCACAAACATTCATGTCATTTTCAAAACAAAAAGTGCAAGATTGTCAGAGACATTTTAAAACAAGTTATTAGTGCACTTTTGTGCATGATGTCACTAAGATGACATATCAAAACACTAAATTAAAGTGCATGTTTTTGTACAGAACACCACCACAATAGTTTAACACAAATAAAGTGAACTTTTGTGTCATGTCCTGTGATCATGATTTTTTTAGTTAAAGTCTTGTCAGAGTTTGTTTGTGTCGAACCCCAAGGTGCAGAGACGGAGGCAGGCATGGAGTGAGAAAACACGGTTTGAATATAAAATACTAGAACAAAACCAAACAAAGGGTACAAACAAAAAGCATGCACGTGGGCGAAAACAAACTTAGAGAGCCAGCATGGGAGCTAGAAAACCAAAAGGAACTTTAGCATGGAAAACAGAAGTCGTACTTGTACTTAGAAAACAAAACGGAAGCAGGGAACAAAAGGCAATAAGCTAAAAACCGCTATCAAACATAGTTTACCGCAAAAATTGCATTGACACATCAAGACACGACAGGTAGCAAAGACAAATGCGACATGTGGCAACAACAATAATCCAGCAACTGACTCAAGACAAAGCAGGTACAAATAGGAGCGGGCTGATTGACAACGGGTGTGGCCAGCTGCCAATCAGCCGCGGCTGAGGGAAAACAGCACACAGAGGGACAAACAGGAAGCTGAACCAAAATAAGAGTGCTGACAGGAACTAAGGACAGGAAATACTAAGAACACACAGAGGAAAAACTGAAACACAAAAAAACTGTCAGTGGCAAGCCTGACAGTTCTGTTTTGTTTAACGCTCCTTTAGTTCCTGTTTTTTCCTTCCCTTGTTTTGTTTCCATGACAACTCATTGGTTTCACCTGTACTCATTTGGACTCACGCACCTGATTTGTTTAGGACTCACGCACCTGTGTTAATCATGTCACTATTATTTAAGCTTGTACTTTGTAGTTGCTAGGCAGTCGGGCTGGAATCATTCTGTCAAGACGGGAGAGTCCCAGCTTGCTGCGGGGTCGTTCTTTCAGGAGGCAGACGGACTACTCGGGACAAGGCGTGCCGGTAAAAACATGATTTAATTTTGAACTCAGAAGCGACAAAAAAGTATAAACAAAAGGCGCGCACAAGGCGGAAACACAGCGTAGACAAAACTTTGGACAATAAACAAAACTTACTTGACAGGAAAACGAGCATGAGTCTACGGCATGAAGGAGCAGCATGAACTTTGGCGTGAAAAAACTAGCATGAACAGAGCATGAAAAGAACAAAGATGCCAGCCCGACTGCCTGGCAACTACAAGCTTAAATAATAGTGACATGATTAACACAGGTGCATGAGTCCTAAACAAATCAGGTGCGTGAGTCCAAAGGATTTGGGGCGGCATGGCGTAAAGGGTAGAGCGGCCGTGCCAGAAACCTGAGAGTTGCAGGTTCGCTCCCCGCCTATTGACATCCAAATCGCTGCCGTTGTGTCCTTGGGCAGGACACTTCACCCTTGCCCCCGGTGCCGGTGAATGAATAATGAATGAATGTTAGGTGGTGGTCGGAGAACCGTTAAGTTTTTCAATATGCCCAGCCGGACATTCCCAAATATATTTTTTAGATCTTTAAGATGGAAAGCGTAATTCCCATTATGATGTGCAGTGATGTTTTCTAATGACCGGAAGTCTTCAACTAGACAAAGTATTTCAATGGTTGGAATCCGTGCTTTTGCATAATATACTAGTTACTATGGTCATCTAATTAGTTAATATGGTCATCTAATTAGTTACTATGGACATCTAATTAGTTACTATGGTCATCTAATTAGTTACTATGGACATCTAATTAGTTACTATGGTCATCTAATTAGTTACTATGGTCATCTAATTAGTTGCTATGGTAATGTGAGTCACAGCAGCTCAGACAGGGCACCAAGCAGTGTGTTTGGGGAGTGTTTCCACAGAGTGTTTCCAGAGCCTGAAATGTGGGTGCCAGGGACAGACGCGGAAGGAGATTTTTACAACAAAGTTCTAAAGCCTAGGGATATATCAGATGTATCCGATTGTAGGTGGGTTTATTTTGTACCCTTCGCGTATATATTTCACTGTTTGTTGCATTTTTGTTGCGTTTCGCTTGATTGTAAAATATGTGGATGGAGAGGGGGTGTGACGTTCATATGTTGTCAATATCCAGTGTTTTATCGTTCATAGTTAATATTGTAAATCCCACATTCTTTATTTGCATGTACATTCTGGGTGTCTCATTCAGTAAAAAAAATAAAAATTTAATTTCGTTTTTTTAAGGCGGTTTGTCATAAAGTTTTTAGCATTCAATGAGACATTATTGTGAGGTTTTGTATTAGCGTTTCTAAAAATAGACATTTTTTTCTCAAAATTTGGCCCCCGAGTCAAAATCATTGCCCAAGCCTGCTGTAGTGCAGTGTAGAAGCTTGCTGAAAAGGAGAATTGAATGGAATTTGAGAGCACCCAGCACGGACGAATAGAACAGACAAGTCATTGTTTTTGTCTGCTCGCGGAAAACAAACTCCCTCGAACGGCTTTGACGCTGTGGAAACAGGACCAGGCTGTTCTGAAAAAACCCCCGAGGACACCTCAATGATTGACACTTTTGACCTCCCTCCGTCCCTCCTCAACGACACCTCTCCCGCCCAAAGGCAAAACCTAGTAACTCACTTCTAGCTGATTTTGAGAAAACAAAGGAAAACCAATCTATCTTGATGCTGTCTTACAAAGATCTACAGAGTCATCAAACGTATAGATGTTTTCTTGAGCTTTCATTTTCTTGCCGATTGAGCCATGGATTGAATCTGCTCTCATGAACGTGTGCCCTTTCTCCAGATATTTTATTACAATCTCGGGTGGGCCCCATCCTGCGTTTGCACATTGGGCAAGAGCCGTGTACAGCGTCCAGTTTTTATTTTGACCTCCACAGTTATCTGCCCAAAAGAGTATGCAAGGGGAAGAATCAAGAACAATACATTTAATGAAGGTGCTTGCCAACGTCCTGGGCCAATCTTCCAAATATCCCCTCGTGCCATAATATCACATAATCAGGTTGACCGTCGGCCCCCATTCGTGCAAATGTCTGATTAAAGACAATAAGGCGGCTGACAAAGAAGCTCCGGTTGGTCCCTTGAGATACTAGGTTTTTCTGTTGTATCTACGCGGTTATGTGGTAGTTGCTAGGTCCTGCCATGCGCGTAACAGCTTACTTACGGAACAAATTACAATATCGCATACACTAATGTAAAGCATATCACCTAGGAACTCAAAAAATTATCAGCAAAGTTTTGACCAAAATTGAGTTACTGGGTTTTGCCTTTGGACAGGAGACCTGGAGTTGAACTTTTGCAGATCGGCTTCAGTCTAAAAAACATTACATCATCACACCCAAGACGATTGGGAATTCACGCCCCAAACCCCCCCCTCACAACCGCTTTTTCCCCTCGGGGTGATGGTCGGATGGCAGCACTTCAAAGCAGCAGTCGCCTTACAGGGCCCCAACTCCCCGCCCTTCTGTTGCGAGTTTTTCGTGATTAAATGTAACGTGTTTATATGTGCATTGCATGGATGTTTTTTCCCCACTCCAGACTGGGCCCCCCTTAGGACCCCAGTCTAGATTGTATTTTACCATTTCCCATCTTTTATGGGGCACCCCTGAAAACATCTCAATGATTGACACTTTTGACCTCCCTCCCTCCTCAACGACACCTGGAGTCGAACTTTTGCAGATCGGCTTCAGTCTGAAAAACATTACATCATCACACCCAAGACGATTGGGCATTCACGCCCCCAAACCCCCCCCCCCGCTTTCCCCCCTCCGGGTGATGGTCGGATGGCAGCACTTCAAAGCAGCAGTCGCCTTCCAGGGCCCCAACTCCCCGCCCCTCTGTTGCGAGTTTGTCGTGATTAAATGTAACGTGTTTGTGTGCATTGCACGGAGGTTTTTTTTCCCACTCCAGACTGGGCCCCCCTTAGGACTCCAGTCTAGATTGTATTTGACCTTTTCCCATCTTTTACGGGGCACCTCGTGGCGACCCATCAGTGTTCCAGTTCTGTAACCCTGTACACTGTTTGTTTGTCTAATCTTGAACGGGCTTGTGCTGTAAACAAAAATGTTGTTGTACTTGTTGCAAAGACAATAAATACCTGCCTACCAAGTGTAATGCCCGCAGGTAAAGGCAACTGCGTGAAAATATCACGATATAGTCATTTTCTATATCGCACAGAGACAAACCCGCGATATATGGAGTATATCCATATATCGCCCAGCCCAACCTTCTCCTGTTAGGATTACTACCGCGGCCCGTTTAGGCAGCTGGCAATAGCATATAGTCGACATTACTTGACCCAATATTGTTTTGCTTACCATTCAGTGAGAGCGGATGGCTAAATCCTCTCCCCGCTGATCAATCACGGCGTCGTGTTAAAGGGCGCCCAGCAAGGTGACACGCTGCCCACCGGTCACGCCACCACGACCTTTATCACACCGCCTGTCGAGCGCGGTGCCCGCCGTGTCACCCTGAAGACCGCGGCTTTTTTTAATTCCTATTTTCCCTGCATTGCACGAACATATTTTCCCTTCCATCCCGCACGTGATTTGTGTTTCCCGTCTCGTATTCCGACCCTTTAAATGTCACGCTTCGCTTCTTTCTCCATCCGACCTTTGACCTGTCATTGCAGAAGAAGTCGATAAAAGCTCATGGGATGCGGGAGGAGTGTATACGGGTCAACCTTTTGATGAATGGGCGTTTGTCGGATATGGTTTATTATCATCATATGTGGCTTTATAAGATGCGCGGGGGGAGGGGCGTGCGGGGGAAGGGGGGGAGAGGGTGGGGGTGTGCAAATATACGTACTGCGGTGCAGCTCCGACTGGCTCGGCCTTGTCTGCTGAAATCACGTTTCCACTTCCCCTTGGGCAACAAACATGTCTGTTTTCATCTTCGACAGTTGAACGTTGCCTCTGCAAAACATGTCTCACACACACACACACACACACACACACACACACACACTGGTTATCATTTGGCGTGGGGACCAAGTTTTTGATCATCACTTGTTGGCATACTTGCCAACCTTGAGACTAGGGCTGGGCGATAAATGAATACCGTCCATCCATCCATTTTCTACCGCTTATTCCCTTTCGGGGTCGCGGGGGGCGCTGGCGCCTATCTCAGCTACAACGGGCGGAAGGCGGGGTACACCCTGGACAAGTCGCCACCTCATCGCAGGGCCAACACAGATAGACAGACAACATTCACACTCAGGGCCAATTTAGTGTTGCCAATCAACCTATCCCCAGGTGCATGTCTTTGGAAGTGGGAGGAAGCCGGAGTACCCGGAGGGAACCCACGCTTTCACGGGGAGAACATGCAAACTCCACACAGAAAGATCCCGAGCCTGGATTTGAACCCAGGACTGCAGGACCTTCGTATTGTGAGGCAGACGCACTAACCCCTCTGCCACCGTGAAGCCCTAAATGAATACCGTATTTCCTCGAATTGCCGCCGGGGCGCTAATTAATTTAAAACCTTGTCTCACTCCCGCGCTTACCAAAGGCATGCGGTAAAAGTAAGCATGCGCTAATTATTTTAAAACCTCTTCTCACTCCGGCACTTACCAAAGGCATGCAGAAAAATTTAAGTGTGATGTAAGTTTGGACCTTAAATCCTACTGAATAGCTCTTAATCGTCTTCCCTTTATGCGATTTCAAATTACTGGTATTGAAATAAGCCTCCTCCATTTTGAAAATGATGACAGGGGAAGTGTCACCCGTGACGTCACGAGTTTGACCAGGCGGTAATACTAAGCATGCGCTAATTATTTTGTGAAGCGAGTTTGACACGGCAGTAATTTAAGGCAGGCGCATACTATATGCCCTGTGGCAATTCAAGGAAATACGGTATACTCGATATATTGCGGGTTTGTGTCTGTGCTTTGTAGAAAACGACTATATCGTGATATTCGAGCATACGTTCTCACGCAGTTGCTTTTAGCTGCTGGCATTACACTACAGGCTCTTCCCGCTCTTTCTTTTGTCTCCTTCGCACAAACAGCAAGCGCACCTTCTTACATACGTCACATACGTACTGACGGAGCAGAGAGGTAGAGGCATGGGTAACGTTAGCTGTGATGCTAGCGGAGCCGTGCGAGTGGTAATACAAGATAAAAGAAGGTGCCAATCTGGTAACAAATGAAGGAAGAACTAATTCCCAAGAAAAACAGCAGGGGGTTCATCGTCTGGCGGTGGTTTGCCTTCAAGTGTGACTATGTAGAAATGACAACCGTAATTTGTCAAGTGTGGGGCAAAAGCGTTGCTACAACAAGTATCAGCACTGCTAATATGTAGCATCATTTGAAAAGACACCTGCTAGAAAATGAAGAGTGCTTACTCTGCATGTCAAAATCTCCATTTGGTGCCACACGCCCACACCATCAAAATGCCGAGGCAAACATTTCCACATCAACACCGTATGAAAAAAATAGTCAACAACAAAAGGAGATCATGTCCGTGGTAGCCTACCACATGGCGAAGGACGAACACTATTTGATTTCCTATTATGCAGCTCATTTTTATTTGACAGTTATTCAAATATCTTGAGTGACATCATGCACAAAAGTACACTTGATTTGTTTTAAACTATTGTAGTGGCGTTCTGTACAAAAAGTGCACTTTAATTTAGTGTTGCTTTGATATGTCATCTTTGTGACATCTTGCACAAAAGTGCACTAATAGCTTGTTTTAAAATGTCTCTCACAATCTTGCACTTTTTGTTTTGGAAATGACATGAGTGGGGGTGTATATTGTAGCGTCCCGGAAGAGTTAGTGCGGAAAGGGTTTCTGCGTGTTTGTTCTTGTCACGATCGGGTCGCATGGTGATGCGGGATTTTGTTCTCCCAGGGATGCAAAGGACAATCCGTACAGGACTTTCAGGTAAGGACTTGATTTAAAGGTAAAAATAACAACACTGGTACAAAAACAGAAAACAAACCGCCTGGATGAGGTGCCGAGCGCACCGGAAGTTAAGGCTAACACTTAGCACAGACTAAGACAACTAGCAGGGGCTAGGAGACAAGACAAACTTACGTGGCAGTCGCGTGATGCAAAAACAAAAAAGCCAGACCGACAGAACGGCAAAGGCAGGCTTAAATAATAATGTCAGTGATGACAAACAGGTGTGCGTCGAGAGCACAAGCGGCAGGTGAAAGTAATAAGTTGCTATGGTAACAAACTCAGGTGCATGAACAGGAATAAAAGTAGTCCAAGACTAACAGAAAAACACACGTGACTTAAAAAACCTAAACGGAATATGATCCGCAGGTTACAGTGCGGATGTTATCCCAAAATGTGTTTGTCATTCTTGTTTGGGGTGGCCTCACAGTGTGGCGCATATTTGTAACAATGTTAAAGTTGTTTATACGGCCACCCTCAGCGTGACCTGTATGGCTGTTGATCAAGTATGCCTTGCATTCACTTTTGTGTGTGTGTAGAAGCTGCATATATTATGTGACTGGGCCGGCACGCTGTTTGTATGGAGCAGAAGGTTGTAGGGTACACTGAAGGAGCGCCCCGAATATTGTTGTTCGGGTGGAAATCGGAAGAAATTCTGGAGACTCCCGGGAAAATCGGGATGGTTGGCAAGTATGCTTGTGAGGACCACCCTTTTTACAGGTTGTGGAGGCATAAAAAAAGTAATTAGGTAGAACGGCCACTGCCCAGTTAGCTCATACACGTCTTTAAATCTCTGGATTGATGAAGTAATGTGCTGATCATTCTTACTGGGGACCCTGGGGAAAAAGAGTTAATATGGTTCATGGGGACCAACTCGAAAAAAGTCTATTCACCCCCCCACTTTAGACTGGGTGGGAGCGATCGTCACTGGGGGCGGAGCCAAAGTAACTGGGGGCGGGGCTTGGAAATCAGAAGGCGGCTAGGACTGAAAAAATCTAAATCTAGAAAAAATATTTTCATAAGGATTTTTTCTAGAAATGAAGGTAGGCGGCTGACAAAGGGAGTAAACACAATCTAAAAAAAAATCTTGGTGTATGACGTCATAACTAGTGTCCGGATGACGTCATCATAAGGAAGCAGCAAAATGTTTAGAGCGCAGGTTTCTTTCTGGCTCACAGCCCAGTCGGGAGATTGTTTGGAAAAATAGTGACGGGGATTACCAAACCTTAGAGGGGGAAGACTGGGCTGTTCTTCGGGAGCGACAAGTCCTGACTGCGAGACGAAGACTCCTTGCGGTCCAATGCGGGGGAACAAGGTGCTGGGTCCATTCTGTCACGCTTGGGACGCATGGTGATGCGGGATTTAGTTCTCCCTAGGGATGCAAAGGATATTTTGTAAAGAACATAATGTCATGGCTGGTTTGAGTTTCCAATAATATCTACAACTCTTATTTTTTTGTGATAGAGTGATTGGAGCACATACTTGTTGGTCACAAAAAACATTCATCAAGTTTTTTTTTTTAATGAATTTATAATAAGTCTACTGAAAATGTGACCAAATCTTCTGGGTCAAAAGTATACATACATCTGTTATGGTTTGCAGAGGGGAGATGACGGCAGACACCAGAGGGGGTTTATTGTTCACCAATTTATTATATATATATATAGTCAATATATATAATAATAATAATAAACAATATTAACTACTAAACTAAGGAAATAGAGTGTGACACAATCCAAGAGTGTGTATAGTGTAAGACTACGTGTGTGTTTAGCTGAAGTGTGTGTTACCAAGTGTCGAACGAGAAACGAGGAAGTCCAAGGGAGAGAGAAGTCCGAGTCCAAGCGGGAGGTCGAGAACCAAGAGGCAGTCCGGGAAGCAGGTGAGCGACGAGGAATGACGAGACACACAGCAGCGTCAAACACGGGAACGGAGGTCTGCAATAGAATCGACACGACAATGAAACATGGAGGGGGAAAACAAAAAGAGAGCAAGATTGCAAAAAGCATCCGATGATCGCTTACTGTACAGAAGACCATATTCCGGCGCCTGATGGCAAGTTGAGCAGGCTTATGAAGGCAGCTCCTTCATACAGGCAGGTGTGCTGATTTCTGGTAAATGATTTCAGCTGGTGGCTGCTGCAGGGCAGAGACGCGCATGGTGTGTCCCTGGATGTGCGCGGCCGTGGGCGTGTCCCGAGGTGAGAAGCAGAGCGCAAGGATGAGGGCCCATTCCAATGCGCCCTGCCCGTGAAAACAGCAAAGTTAATATTTGGTTACATGTCCTTTGGCAAGTTTCACTGCAATAAGGCACTTTTGGTAGCCATTCACAAGCTTCTGACCACTCCTCTTGACAAAACTGGTGCAGTTCAGCTAAATTTGTTGGCTTTCTGACATGGATTTGTTTCTTCAGCATTGTCCACACGTGTTAAGTCAGGACTTTGGGTAGGCCATTCTAAAACCTTAATTCTAGCCTGATATAGCCATTCCTTTACCACTTTTGACGTGTGTTTGGGGTCATTGTCCTGTTGGAACACCCAACTGTGCCCAAGACCCAACCTACGGGCTGATGATTTTAGGTTGTCCTGAAGAATTTGGAGGTCATCTGTTACGGCGCATGCACAGTCTGCTTTTCCCTCCTGCATCTGAGTGTCACAGTTCGTCATCTGACTGCTCGCCCTGGGCTCACGCTGAGTGCAGCACGCCCACGCAGCGACAAGCCTGCACTCAATTGCTAATCTGCACACCTGAGATTAATGAGGGCGAGCTGGACCCAAGGATCGGCGCGGGCACTTAGTAACTTTCATGGTGTACCTACCGTCCGTCGCCTGTAAGTGAGCTGTGCGTCTCACTTTTCCCCGGATCTCCGTCTACTCCGACTGCCTCCTTCGTTCCTCGACTCCTCGCTCGCCCCTGGATTCTGACGCCTTTCTCTCGCCCTGGATCACCTGCCTGCCTCCTGGACTTCCTCGTATCTCGTTCAACACTTTGGTAATACACACTTCAGTTAAATTTTACACATAGTCTTACATCATACACCCTTGAGTTTTGTCACACTTCATTTCCTTCATTTACTAGTTAGTATTGTTTATATATATATATATATATATATATATATATATATATATATATATATATATATATATATATATATATATATATATATATATATATATATATATATACTAAATTATTGAACCCCATCCTCTGGTGTCCGTTTGCCGTCACTTCCTCTGCAATACCATAACATAATCCTCCTTTTCCATTGTCCCATTTACTCTCTGTAAAGCACCAGTATCATTGGCAGCAAAACAGGCCCAGAGCATAATACTATCACCACCATGCTTGACAGTGGGAATGGTGTTCCTTGGATTAAACAGCTCCAGAAGGTCTTATCTTTGTCCATGTGATGTCAGATTAAACAAAAATTGAGCTGTTGGGCCACAATAACAAGCAATATGTTTGGAGGGGAAAAGGTGAGTCCTTTAATCCCAGGAAAAACAGGCCTAAAAAATAAGAGTTTTAGAAATTATTGGACACTCAAAACAGCCATGAGATTATGTTCTTTAAAAGTGTGTATAAACTTTTGACCTCTGTATATAGTTGATTTATGGGTTGGATAACTGCAGAGCAGTTCTGTAAGCGTTTTCACATTTTCACACACATTTTAAATGTATGCAACACTTACAAATGTTTTTTTTGTTTATGTCGAGGCTTTACAGTTATTTATACACATTTTACACGTAACTACAGAGCTGTTATTGTGATCCACGACAAGCTCCTTTTTTTTATCAATACGCAGACTTATATGAAATCAAGTGTGAAATGTTATTGTGGCTGAAATTACCATCGGGAGGCGGGAGGGTGCGTATCCAGAAAACGACAAGCTCTTTGATTCGTGTAAAGGTCACTAAGACTTGTCGTCTTTCTGATCCGTACTAGAACCCAGTGCTCAGCGGTTGTGGAAACATCACACTGCAACACTGGCGGTTGTCACACAAATGTTGTTTTCCCACAGGCAGCAGCAGTCGCATCCTGCTGTTGTCGCTCTCAGCTGCGAGAGTTTCTTTCAAAGCGTGTAACGTCGCAGATGAAGCGCCGACTTCTTCTCTGAGCAAACAGACTGTCAGCGATAACACGAGGATGCTCCACTTCCTGCAGAGACGAGTCGTCCTTCTGACTTTTGAATATCTCACACAAAACATTTATTGTGTGTTATTGTGTGTGTGTTTGTGTGTGTGGCTGCTTGGGAAGAAGCCAAGGTGGAATGCACAGAAAGAAGTGTTGCCGGATCACTTTGTTAAACCACTTCCTGGTTTTTGGAGGCTGATGCGGACCATCCACTCATAGTAATGTTTGTATTCTGGGTTGCATTGTTCCACTCATGCCTCAGTGACTCGAACAACAACTAAATGCCACCTAACTATCCCAACGACCTAAACCGGTTCATCAAACAACTAACTAGCAACTGACAAATGTACTAAGTTACTAACCTGACTAATGAAAACATTTGTTTTTTTCCAAGTTTTTTGTTACATTAATGTATGTTTGTTACGTGTGTGTATGTGCATTATGTTTTTATGTTACATTTGTGCATGTTTTTACATTCATGCATGTTTTCCATATGTGTGTGTCATGTTGTTATGTTACATTTGTGCATGTTTTTTACATTCATGCATGTTTGTTACATATGTGCAAGCTTTTTACATGCATACATTGTTGTTACATTCATGGATGTTTGAAACTGAACTGAACTGAACATTTGTGCAAGTTTGTTGCATGCATACATGCATGCATGTTATGTGTGTGTGTGTACTATGTTTTTCTGTTACATTTGTGCAAGTTTGTTACATTTGTGCATTTTTTTTACATTCCTGCATTTTGTTACATATATTCAAGTTTGTTACATGCATACATGTTTGTTACATTGGTGCAAGTTTGTTACATTTCTATTCTATTCTTTGTACTTCTATTTGTGCAAGTTTGTTGCATTCATGCATGTTATATGTACGTGTACTATATTTTTTCTGTTACATTTGTGCATGTTTGTTACATTTGTGCAAATTTGTTGAATTCATGCATGTTTGTTTCGTTCAGGCATGGTTGGTACATTCGTGCAAATTTGTTACATGCACACATGTTTGTTACATTCATGCATGTTTGTTACATTTGTGTTAAGTTTTTTACAATTGTGGATGTTTTTGAATTCATGAATGTTTGTCTTATGTGTGTATTATGTTATGTTACATGTGTGTACGTTTGTTACAATTTTGCATGTTTTTTACATTCATGCATGTTTGTTAAATTCAGGCATGTTTTTTACTTTCATGGATGTTTGAAACTGAACTGAGCTGAACATTTGTGCAAGTTTGTTGCATGCATGCATGCATGCATGTTATGTGTGTGTGTACTATGTTTTTCTGTTACATTAGTGCATGTTTGTTACATTAGTGCAAGTTTGTTACATTTGTGCATTTTTTTACATTCCTGCATTTTGTTACATATATTCAAGTTTGTTACATACATACATGTTTGTTATATTTGTGCAAGTTTGTTACATTTCTATTCTTTCTATTTCTATTTGTGCAAGTTTGTTGCATTCATGCATGTTGTATGTGTGTGTACTAAGTTGTTCTGTTACATTTGTGTATGTTGGTTACATTTGTGCAAGTTTGTTGAATTCATGCATGTTTGTTTCGTTCAGGCATGGTTGTTACATTTGTGCAAATTTGTTACATGCACACATGTTTGTTACATTCATGCATGTTTGTTACATTTGTGTTTAGTTTTTTACAATTGTGGATGTTTTTAAATTCATGAATGTTTGTCTTATGTGTGTATTATGTTATGTTACATGTGTGTACGTTTGTTACAATTTTGCATGTTTTTTACATTCATGCATGTTTGTTACATGCATACATGTTTGTTAAATTCAGGCATGTTTGTTACTTTCATGGATGTTTGAAACCGAACTGAGCTGAACATTTGTGCAAGTTTGTTGCATGCATGCATGCATGTTATGTGTGTGTGTACTATGTTTTTCTGTTACATTAGTGCATGTTTGTTACATTTGTGCAAGTTTGTTACATTTGTGCATTTTTTTACATTCCTGCATTTTGTTACATATATTCAAGTTTGTTACATGCATACATGTTTGTTACATTGGTGCAAGTTTGTTACATTTCTATTCTATTCTTTCTACTTCTATTTGTGCAAGTTTGTTGCATTCATGCATGTTATATGTACGTGTACTATATTTTTTCTGTTACATTTGTGCATGTTTGTTACATTTGTGCAAATTTGTTGAATTCATGCATGTTTGTTTCGTTCAGGCATGGTTGTTACATTTGTGCAAATTTGTTACATGCACACATGTTTGTTACATTCATGCATGTTTGTTACGTTGAGGCATGGTTGGTACATTCGTGCAAATTTGTTACATGCACACATGTTTGTTACATTCATGCATGTTTGTTACGTTTGTGTTAAGTTTTTTACAATTGTGGATGTTTTTGAATTCATGAATGTTTGTCTTATGTGTGTATTATGTTATGTTACATGTGTGTACGTTTGTTATAATTTTGCATGTTTTTTACATTCATGCATGTTTGTTACATGCAAACATGTTTGTTAAATTCAGGCATGTTTTTTACTTTCATGGATGTTTGAAACTGAACTGAGCTGAACATTTGTGCAAGTTTGTTGCATGCATGCATGCATGCATGTTATGTGTGTGTGTACTATGTTTTTCTGTTACATTAGTGCATGTTTGTTACATTAGTGCAAGTTTGTTACATTTGTGCATTTTTTTACATTCCTGCATTTTGTTACATATATTCAAGTTTGTTACATACATACATGTTTGTTATATTTGTGCAAGTTTGTTACATTTCTATTCTTTCTATTTCTATTTGTGCAAGTTTGTTGCATTCATGCATGTTATATGTGTGTGTACTAAGTTGTTCTGTTACATTTGTGTATGTTGGTTACATTTGTGCAAGTTTGTTGAATTCATGCATGTTTGTTTCGTTCAGGCATGGTTGTTACATTTGTGCAAATGTGTTACATGCACACATGTTTGTTACATTTGTGTTTAGTTTTTTACAATTGTGGATGTTTTTAAATTCATGAATGTTTGTCTTATGTGTGTATTATGTTATGTTACATGTGTGTACGTTTGTTACAATTTTGCATGTTTTTTACATTCATGCATGTTTGTTACATGCATACATGTTTGTTAAATTCAGGCATGTTTGTTACTTTCATGGATGTTTGAAACCGAACTGAGCTGAACATTTGTGCAAGTTTGTTGCATGCATGCATGCATGTTATGTGTGTGTGTACTATATTTTTCTGTTACATTAGTGCATGTTTGTTACATTTGTGCAAGTTTGTTACATTTGTGCATTTTTTTACATTCCTGCATTTTGTTACATATATTCAAGTTTGTTACATGTATACATGTTTGTTACATTGGTGCAAGTTTGTTACATTTCTATTCTATTCTTTCTACTTCTATTTGTGCAAGTTTGTTGCATTCATGCATGTTATATGTACGTGTACTATATTTTTTCTGTTACATTTGTGCATGTTTGTTACATTTGTGCAAATTTGTTGAATTCATGCATGTTTGTTTCGTTCAGGCATGGTTGTTACATTTGTGCAAATTTGTTACATGCACACATGTTTGTTACATTCATGCATGTTTGTTACATTTGTGTTAAGTTTTTTACAATTGTGGATGTTTTTAAATTCATGAATGTTTGTCGTATGTGTGTAATATGTTACGTGTGTACGTTTGTTACAATTGTGCATGTTTTTTACATTCATGCATATTTGTTACATATGTGCAAGCTTGTTACATGCATACATGTTTGTTACATTCATGCATGTTTGTTACATTCATGGATGTTTGAAACTGAACTGAACTGAACATTTGTGCAAGGTTGTTGCATGCATGCATGCATGTTATGTGTGTGTGTGTACTATGTTTTTCTGTTACATTTGTCCATGTTTGTTACATTTGGGTTAGTTTGTTACATTTGTGCATTTTGTTACATACATTCAAGTTTGTTACATGCATACATGTTCGTTACATGCATGCATGTTTGTTACATTTGTGCAGGTTTGTTACATTTCTATTCTATTTTTTCTACTTCTATTTGTGTAAGTTTGTTGCATTCATGCATGTTATATGTATGTGTACTATGTTTTTATGTTACATCTGTACATGTTGGTTACATTTGTGCAAGTTTGTTGAATTCATGCATGTTTGTTTCGTTCAGGCATGTTGTTACATTAGTGCAAATTTGTTACATGCACACATGTTTGTTACATTCATGCATGTTTGTTACATTTGTTGATGTTTTGTTACATTTGTGCAAGTTTGTTGCATTTTTGCATGTTATGTGTGTGTACTATGTTTTTCTGTTACATTCATGCGAGTTTGTTAAATGCATGCGTGTTTATTGCCTTCATGCTTGGTTGTTACATTTGTGCAAATTTGTTACATGCATACATGTTTGTTTCATTCATGCATTTTTGTTACATTTGTGTTAAGTTTGTTACATTTGTGGATGTTTTGTTACATTTATGTGCGTTTGTTGGATTTGTGCATATTATGTGTGTGTGCACTATGTTTTTCTGTTACATTTGTGCATGTTTGTTACATATGTGCAAGTTTTTTAAATGCATGCATGTTTGTTACCTTCATGCATGGTTGTTAAATTTGTGCAAATTTGTTTCATGCATACATGTTTGTTACATTCATTCGTGTTTCTTACATTTGTGCTGGTTTGTTACATTTGTGGATGTTTTGTTACATTTGTGAAAGTTTTTTGCATGCATGCATGTTATGTGTGTGTGTGTACTATGTTTCAAGTTATATTTGTGCATGTTTGTTACATTTGTGCAAGTTTTTTAAACTCATGCATGTTTGTTACCTTCATGCATGGTTGTTACATCCGTGCAAATTTGTTACATGCATACATGTTTGTTACATGCATGCATGTTTGTTACATTTGTGCAAATTTGTTACATTTGTGGATGTTTGTTGCATTCATGCATGTTATGTGTGTGTACTATGTTTTTTTTGTTACATTCGTGCATGTTTGTTACATTTGTGCAAGTTTGTTAAACTCATGCATGTTTGTTTCCTTCATGCATGGTTGTTACATTTGTGCAAGTTTGTTAAACTCATGCATGTTTGTTTCCTTCATGCATGGTTGTTACATTTGTGCAAATTTGTTACATGCATACATGTTTTGTTACATTTATGTGCGTTTGTTGGATTTGTGCATATTATGTGTGTGTGCACTATGTTTTTGTGTTACATTTGTGCATGTTTGTTACATATGTGCAAGTTTTTTAAATGCATGCATGTTTGTTACCTTCATGCATGGTTGTTAAATTTGTGCAAATTTGTTTCATGCATACATGTTTGTTACATTCATGCGTGTTTCTTACATTTGTGCTGGTTTGTTACATTTGTTGATGTTTTGTTACATTTGTGAAAGTTTTTTGCATGCATGCATGTTATGTGTGTGTGTGTACTATGTTTCAAGTTAAACTTGTGCAAGTTTTTTAAACTCATGCATGTTTGTTACCTTCATGCATGGTTGTTACATCCGTGCAAATTTGTTACATGCATACATGTTTGTTACATGCATGCATGTTTGTTACATTTGTGCAAATGTGTTGCATTTGTGGATGTTTGTTGCATTCATGCATGTTATGTGTGTGTACTATGTTTTTTTGTTACATTTGTGCATGTTTGTTACATTTGTGCAAGTTTGTTAAACTCATGCATGTTTGTTTCCTTCATGCATGGTTGTTACACTTGTGCAAATTTGTTACATGCATACATGTTTGTTACATTTATACGTGTTTGTTACATTTGTGCACGTTTTTTCAATTTGTGGATTTTTTGTTACATTTGTGCACAATTGTTGCATTCATGCATGTTATGTGTGTGTGTGTACTATGTTTTTTCTGTTATATTTGTGCAAGTTTTTTAAACTCATGCATGTTTGTTACCTTCATGCACGGTTGTTACATTTGTGAACATTTGTTAAATGCATACATGTTTGTTACATTTGTGCAAGTGTGTTACATTTGTGGATGTTTTCTTACATTTGTGCAATTTTGTTGGATTGGTGCATGTTATGTGTGTGTGTACAGTTTTTTTCTTTTACATTTGTGCAAGTCTGTCAAATGCCTGCATGTTTGTTACCTTCATGCATGGTTGTTACATTTGTGCAAGTTTGTTAAATGCCTGCATGTTTGTTACCTTCATACATGTTTGTTACATTTGTGGATGTTTTGTTACATTTGTGCAAGTTTGTTGCATTTGTGCATGTTATGTGTGTGTATTATGTTTTTCTGTTACATTTGTGCAAGTTTGTTAAATGCATGCATGTTTGTTGTCTTCATGCCTGGTTGTTAAATTTGTGCAAATTTGTGCAAATTTGTTACATGCATACTTGTTTGTTACATTCATGCATGTTTGTTACATTTGTGTTAAGTTTGTTACATTTGTGGATGTTTTGTTACATTTGTGCACCTTTGTTGCATTTGTGCAAGGTTTTTAAATGCATGCCTGTTTGTTACCTTCATGCATGGTTGTTAAATTTGTGCACATTTGTTACATTCATGCGTGTTTGTTACATTTGTGCAATTTAGTTACATTTGTGGATGTTTTGTTACATTTGTGCACCTTTGTTGCATTTGTGCAAAGTTTTTAAATGTATGCCTGTTTGTTACCTTCATGCATGGTTGTTAAATTTGTGCAAATTTGTTACATTCATGCGTGTTTGTTACATTTGTGCAAGTTTGTTAAACTCATGCAAGTTTGTTACCTTCATGTATGGTTGTTACATTTGTGCAAAGTTGTTACATGCATGCATGTTTGTTACATTCAGGCGTGTTTGTTACATTTGTGCAAGTATGTTGCAATTTGTTGATATTTTGTTACATTTGTGCAAAATTGTTGCATTCATGCATGTTATGTGTTTGTGTAATATGTTTTTTCTGTTACATTTGTGCATGCATGTTTGTTGTCTTCATGCTTGGTTGTTATATCCGTGTAAATTTGTTACATGCATACATGTTTGTTACATGCATGCATGTTTGTTACATTTGTGCAAGTTTGTTACATTTGTGGATGTTTTCTTACATTTGTGCAATTTTGTTGCATTTGTGCATGTTATATGTGTGTGTACAATGTTTTTTCTTTTACATTTGTGCATGTTTGTTACATTTGTGCAAGTTTTTTAAATGCCTGCATGTTTGTTACCTTCCTGCATGGTTGTTACTTTTGTGCAAATTTGTTACACACATGCATGTTTGTTAAATTTGTGCAAGTTAGTTACATTTGTGAAAGTTTGTTGCATTCATGCATGTTATGTGTGTGTGTACTATGTTTTTCTATTACATTTGTGCATGTTGGTCACATTTGTGTAAGTTTGTTAAATTTATCCATGTTGGTTTCCTTCAGGCATGGTCGTTATGTTTGTGCAAATTTGGTACATGCATACTTGTTCGTTACATTCATGCATGTTTGTTACATTCGTGCAAGTTTGTTACATTTGTGGATGTTTCGTTACATTTGTGCAAATTTGTTGCATTTGTGCATAGTACGTGTGTGTGTACAGTGTTTTGTGTTACATTTGTGCATGTTTTTTACATCCGTGCAAGTTTGTTGAATGCGTGCATGTTTGTTACCTTCATGCATGGTTGTTACATTTGTGCAAATTTAATGCATTCATAGATGTTTGTCTGATTCATTCATGCATGTTTTTTACCATCTTGTAAGTTTGTTGCATGTGTGGAAGTTTTTTACATTCATGCATGTTTGTTATATTCTTGCAAGTTTGTTACATTTGTTTAAGTTTGCTGCATTCATGTGTGTTTGTTTGTTTGATCCATGCTGTTCTTTTTCATGCTCTTTTCTCGTTCCAATCGCTTTGCACCACGGGAAAACAAATCACACCAAAGTCCACGTCTTGACTGTTTGTTACATTCATCCATGTTTGGTACCTTTTGTGCACGTTCGTTCACTTATGTCTATGGTCACCTCAATGCACTGAAGCCTAGGGGCCCCCACCAAATCAAGGGCCCCTGATTAGATGATTGATTAGGGTTCATAGCTGTCAATCACAGATAACTTAGCTTCGTGTAGCGACTGTGCACTCTTTTTATCTCTTGGCTGAGTTTTTTCTTTTTCTTTTTTGCTCCTACCCAGGTCACCGGTGTGAGAGGCAAGCGTCCCGACGCCTGCGCTAAAACCAAACCGCCAGCCCGATTCTTGAAGTTGACCAGCCTCTGTTACATTCCCACAGACTCTCCCTGTTTATGTCCATTAGAATTTGAGTTGAGGAATACTGCAAACAAAACAATGTAGTAGAGTTGGGATGTAAATCATTCCTTAACCGCAAAAACTTCCCGCCTCTTTGTTTACCCGCCATACTCCCCCCACCTCACACATGTCCCATCATGGCGTCTGTTTTCTTCCCAGTGCAAATGGAGTGTCCAAGTGAGGGATGCATTGCCAAAAGTCAGCCTAGGTTGAGGTGATATATCTGCCGTCACTTTGTGCATTAGAGCTCTGACCTTTTTTTTTCTCCACCAGCAACGTGGCCCTCGCTGCTAAGAAAGACGGATAAGTCCGCCGTGAAATGTGTCACCGGCGCGGACTCATCTATAAACCACGGAAGGAAAAAAAAACTCAGGAAAGTGGAGTTTAAGTGGAGGACCGTAAAGAAATGAGTAAGTGACGATGAGGATGACTCACACAGTTTCCCTGTTTTTTTTGTCCGCAGCCATCTCACAATAGATCAGACCCAAATGCAGATTGATTATGCTGTCAGTGCCAACGTTATCCCCTTTTGAATGCATTTCATATTTGATTCAGTTTGTTATTCACGCCCCCGATTCTTTGTGATGCCATTTGTCTCCGCTGTCATCCTCGATTCATCAGGCGCGTCCTCGCCCTCGTCAGCTGCTGCCGGCGATATCGAGCCGCAATTAAGCAATATTACTCCAGGGAGTGTATGCGTTTCCCCGCCCTCTGGTCATATGCTTCTTGTCAACAAAGTGAAATGTATGAAAAGCCTGATCCAAACCTTCGGTTGATTAGTTACAGCTCATTTTCAGCGAAAACAAATCTTTTTGAGTTTAGCATTATCAGTACAAGCCAGCCGCCTGATATCAGCCTTGCAAATATAGTCGCCAAATTATTTCAACCGAAATGTCCTTAAGGAGGGCTCTTCAACGTTTTTCCAGGTCAAGGACCCCCAAACTGATGGCCAGAAGGAGCCCAGACCTTCTATTTTTCATATCTTCTAGGAAATTAAATTAGATTTGTGGAGAGGCGGAGCCGGCTGTCCGACAGTGAGGCAGGACACACCGTAGCCCAGCCCAAGATGGTGGCGAGGAGGCGTGGCCGGTAGTCCGACAGCAAGGCAGGACACACCGTAGCCCAGCCCAAGATGGTGGCGAGGAGGCGTGGCCGGTAGTCCGACAGCAAGGCAGGGTACACCGTAGCCCAGCCCAAGATGGGGGTGAGGAGGCATGGCCGGCAGTCCGACAGCGAGGCAAGGCACTCCGGGGCCCAGCCCAAGATGGCGGTAAGGAGGCGCGCCGGGAGTAACACTGCAATTTAAGAACAGGCGTGTGGATCGCGCATATGGGGACAATTGAGTAATCCTCTCACACTGTATAAAAAAGCGACAGCCGTGAACGTCAGGGAGAGAGGCGGAGAGACGAGAAGGAGCCAGAGGGAAGCTGACCCTGAGAGAGAGAGACTGAGAGCGCGAGAGAGGCGACGACGCCCGAAGCATAGAGGCAAGCGGAAAAGCGAGTGGCAGATGGAGCAGCTGAAAAGCAGTCTTTATTGAAAAATAAAGAAGTCTAAACCTGCCGCAACTATGTCCTTCCTTGACTGTCCTTGGAACCCGCACTGCGGCTTGAGAAGTCTGTCACAAGATTAAACTGGTAACTTGCTATTGTGCAATACTAACAATATTCAATTGATAGCCAATGGTGGCAATATTGCTATCTAGCAACTTGCACACTAATCGCTAGCTAACAACCAGCACGCTAATCACTAGCTGAAAGCTAATGTGCCCTTTGCTAACTAACAACTAGCGGGCCAATTGCGTTCTTTTATGAATTTATAGATTTATACATACATACATACATACATATATGTATGTATGTATATATATATATATATATATATATATATATATATATATATATATATATATATATATATATATATATATATATATACATGTATGTATATATATGTATGTATATATGTATGTATGTATGTTTGTATGTATGTATGCATGTATATGTATGTATGTATGTATATATATATATATATATATCTATATATATATATGTACATATATATATATGTATATGTATGTATGTATGTATGTTTTTTTGTTATTTTTGACCATTCTTCTTGATAAAAGTGGTGCAGTTCAGCTAAATGTGTTGGTTTTCTGACATGGACTTGTTTCTTCAGCATTGTTCACACGCTTAAGTCAGGACTTTGGGAAGGCCATACTATTATATATATATAATTCTAGCCTGATTTAGCTATTGCTTTTCCACTTTTTACGTGTGTTTGTGGTCATTGTCCTGTTGGAACACCCAACTGCGCCCAAGACCCAACCTCTGGGCTGATGGTTTTAGGTTGTCCTGAAGAGTTTGGGGAAATCCTCCTTTTTCATTGTCCACTTTACTCTCTGTAAAGCACCAGTTCCATTGGCAGCAAAACAGGCCCAGAGCATAATACTACCACCACCATGCTTGACGGTGGGAATGGTGTTCCTGGGAATAAAGGCCTCACCTTTTCTCCTCCAAATGTCATGATTTGTTACCCGGGTCATGGCATGATTTATGTTTGGTTCCTGGGTGCACTCTTTTTCCCTGTTTTCTGTTGGTTTCCATGGGCACTGATTCTCCTCACCTGTCTTAGTTTTGCAATTAGTGTTCCCACCAGGTTTTGGTTAGTCACTCCCCTTTATAGTTTCCTGTCACCCAGCAGTAGTTGCTGGTTCAATGTTTGCTATAGTCAACATTTACGTTCTCCTGGATTTTCTCCTCGCTCTAGTGATTTTGTATCCATTAGTATTCCTCGTTTTTCACCGTTGGTGACACTTTGGTTTGTTTTTAGCTCCACGCTTGTTAGCATCCTTAGTTTCGTATTTTTGTCCTGTGTTTTATTTATTGAAAAAACTTAATCTTACCTGCAAGCTACTCCTGCTTTTCTTCCTTGGAAGGAACTCTACCAGCGCTGCCATGCGCCCCAGAAGAGGTAACGCCAAACATATTTATGGGTATTGTGGCCACAAAGCTCAATTTTTGTTTCATCTGACCACCATAGCTCGGTTGGTAGAGCGGGCGTGCCAGCAACTGGAGGGTTCCAGGTTCGATCCCCGCTTCAGCCATTCGAGTCACTGCCATTGTGTCCTTGGGCAAGACACTTTACCCACCTGCTCCCAGTGCCACCCACACTGGTTTAAATGTCACTTACATATTGGGTTTCACTACGTAAAGCGCTTTGAGTCACTGGAGAAAAGCGCTATATAAATATAATTCACTTCATTTCACATAACTTTCCTCCAGAAGTTCTTATCTTTCTCCATGTGATGTTTCCAAACATTGTCTGTAATGTTAGCTTCATCGTAGCATTTTTTTTTTTTTTTAACTATCTAGAACGTAAACAGAAAAGCGAACAACATGTGTTTTTGTCTCACATAAGGATTCTGGAGGATGACGTTCCAAAAAAGGGTAGTTGTTACGCCGGTTCGGCATTGTGATGCCGGGATCGATTCCCTCGAGGATGCGTCAAAATTGAACACAGCAAAGGTAAGACAAACAGATTTATTTAACGAAAATGATCAATGAAACAAAACACTGGTGCTAATAAAAAGGCAAACCAAAGACGCTAGGACATACAAAAATGAGAACTAAACTGGCACGTAGGCACATAAAAGAGCAAAACAAAACATACAGCATGAGAGCTGGAATGAGAAAAGGGTTTAGCGTGAAAAGCTAGCGAGAATATACATACGATGACAAGAGTGCAGACGTAACTCATAATTTGCGTGAAAGCAAATTATGAACGCAGGCTGAACAAACAAAAGAGGACGGCTTATAAAGTGACAGTGATTATCTGTAGCAGGTGTGCGGGGCGTGAGCAGCAGGTGAACTGATGAGTGACCATGGTGACAAAGCAAACAGGAAATAAGGAGTCGGAGAAATATACAAAATAGAAAAATAAATAGTGTAGATCTGAGCAGCAGATCGCAACAGTAGTTTTCCTTTAGCCCCTCATTTGCCGATGCTTAACTCACCTGATACGACACGAGCCAAATGAACTGACACATGCTAGAAGCCAGGTAGCAAAAATGGTGGTACTAAAAAGTATAAACCCCGTTTCTATGTGTGTTGGGAAATTGTGTTAGATGTAAATATAAACGGAATGCAATGATTTGCAAATCATTTTCAACCCATATTCAATTAAATGCACTGCAAAGACAAGATATTTGATCTTCAAACTCATAAACTGTATTTTTTTTTGTGCAAATAATAATTAACTTAGAATTTCATGGCTGCAACTGGTGCCAAAGTAGTTGGGAAAGGGCATGTTCACCACTGTGTTACATCACCTTTTCTTTTAACAACACTAAATAAACGTTTGGGAACTGAGGAAACTAATTGTTGAAGCTTTGAAAGTGAAATTATTTCCCATTCTTGTTTTATGTAGAGCTTCAGTCGTTCAACAGTCAGGGGTCTCCGCTGTCGTATTTTACGCTTCACAATGCGCCACACATTTTCGATGGGAGACAGGTCTGAACTGCAGGCAAGCCAGGAAAGTACCCGCACACTTTTTTTACGAAGACACGCTGTTGTAACACGTGCTGAATGTGGCTTGGCATTGTCTTGCTGAAATAAGCAGGGGCGTCCATGAAACAGACGGCGCTTGTTGTTCCAAAACCTGTATGTACCTTTCAGCATTAATGGTGCCTTCACAGATGTGTAAGTTACCCATGCCTTGGGCACTAAGGCACCCCCATACCATCACAGATGCTGGCTTTTGAACTTTGTGTCGATAACAGTCTGGATGAATAAATTATAAATAGGTTGTACTTGTATAGCGCTTTCCTACCTTCAAGGTACTCAAAGCGCTTTGACACTACTTCCACATTTACCCATTCACACAAACATTCACACACTGATGGAGAAAGCTGCTATGCAAGGCGCTAACCAGCACCCATCAGGAGCAAGGGTGAAGTGTCTTGCTCAGGACACAAAAGACGTGACGAGGTTGGTGCTAGGTGGGGTTTGGACCAGGAACCCTCGGGTTGTGCATGGCCACTCTTCCACTGCACCCCTTTGGTCTGGATGACACAATGTCGAATATTTCCAAAAACCATTTGAAATGTGGACTCCTCAGACCACAGAACACTTTTTCACTTTGCATCAGTCCATCTTAGATTATCTCGGGCCCAGAGAAGCCGGCGGCGTTTCTGGATGTTGTTGATAAATGGCTTTCGCTTTGCACAGTAGAGCTTTAACTTGCACTTACAGATGTAGCGACAAACTGTATTTAGTGACAGTGACTTTCTGAAGTGTACCTGATGTCATATGGTGATATCCTTTAGAGATTGATGTCAGTTTTTGATACAGTGCCGTCTGAGGGATCGAAGGTCACGGTCATTCAATGTTGCTTTCCGGCCATGCCGCTTACGTGGTGTGATTTCTCCAGATTCTTTGAACCTTTTGATGATATTATGGACCGTAGATGTTGAAATCCCTAAATTTCTTGCAATTACACTTTGAGAAATGTTGTTCTTAAACTGTTTGACTATTTGCTCATGCAGTTGTGGACAAAGGGGTGTACCTCGCCCCATCCTTTCTTGTGAAAGACTGAGCATTTTTTGGGAAGCTGTTTTTATACCCAATCATGGCACCCACCTGTTCCCAATTAGCCTGCACACCTGTGGGATGTTCCAAATAAGTGTTTGATGAGCATTCCTCAACTTTATCAGTATTTATTGCCACTTTTCCCAACTTCTTTGTCACATGTTGCTGGCATCAAATTCTAAAGTTAATGATTATTTGCAAGAAAAAAAAACGTTTATCAGTTTGAACATCAAATATGTTGTCTTTGTAGCATATTCAACTGAATATGGATTGAAAATTATTTGCTAATTATTTTATTCTGTTTATATTTACATCTAACACAATTTCCAACTCATATGGAAACAGGGTTTATATGCTATCCGCTGTAGTGATAGCGGCACATGTTTGAACCTGCATATAAGGTCATGCAACCTGCAAGCAACAACTGCGAGGCGGAAAAACAAGTGCGATACCAACACGCCTGATTCCGTCACATCCCGTGTTTTTATTCATTTGCCGGCTTCAACCGTGCTTATGCGTCTCCACCGCAGGCCGGGGGAACGTGTCGGCTGAATAAAGAACCGGTCTTGTCAGCACCAAGAGGCCGACCGCTCGCATCCTCTCTCCGAGTTTGACGTTTATACTTGTGGAGATGTTGTAAAATAAACCCGGATTAAAGTAGTCACGGTTTATATCCGAGATGCCGGCTGAAGCCTGTGATGAACGAGGGATGTTTTCAGATTCATGCGAGATTCCCAAAAGCCTTCCTGAGAAACCCTCAAAATCAGCCGTGGTGGATGTCTGTGATGAATAATTAAGAGTCTCTCTGCTCCTTTTGTGTTTGGAACATTCCTTATAGCACAAGACATTTACTCCTGTACTTTTTTTTTTTACACCTACAGCTGAAGGCGAGGTGGAAAATCTCCAAGGAAAAGGTTGAGGTGATTGTCAGCTGATTTCCATGAGAAAGCTGCAGAAAGGTGAAGTGCATGCTGGGAGGGCGAGGAGTAGTGATTGACGTCCATGATTCTCATAACAAAACATCAATATTTTAATCATGACTTTCGGGAGCTACCGTATTTCCTTGAATTGCCGCCGGGGCGCTAATTAATTTAAAACCTCTTCTCATTCCTGCGCTTACCAAAGGCATGCGGTAAAAGTGTAAAAGTAAGCATGCGCTAATTATTTTAAAACGTCTTCTTACTCCGGCACTTACCAAAGGCATGCAGTAAAAATTTGAGTGTGATGTAAGCTTGGACTTTAATTCCTACTGAATAGCTCTTAATCTTCTTCCCTTTATGCGATTTCAAATTACCGGTATTGAAATCAGACTCCTCCATTTTGAAAATGATGACAGGGGAAGTGTCACTCGTGACGTCACAAGTTTGACCAGGCGGTAATTCAATGCAGGAGCATACTATATGCCCTGCGGCAATTCAAGGAAATACGGTATGTATATATATATATATATATATATATATATATATATATATGTATGTATGTATGTATGTATGTATGTATGTATGTATGTATGTATGTATGTATGTATGTATATATATATATATATAAACATGCGCACCCATACACAAGTCTCCAAAATGTTAACTACCCTGTTGCTACCATAAAAATAAAACAAAGAAAAATATAAAAAGTGGTACAGTTTTTATAGTGTGTATGTATGTATGTATATATATATATATGTATATATATATATATATATATATATATATATATATATATATATATATATATATATATATATATATATATATTCCTCGTGCACTAATTGACTGAGAGAGCTCACTTGCCGCTGATGATGTCAAGTTATCGATGGGAAAATGCATTTTTCAACAATATGACTTGCCTGAGCGGCAAGGAGAGTAGAATGGATTAGAAAGGACAGATTTTAAAAGAAAATTCTAATTAAAAATAAAATAATATAATTATTTAATTCTTTTTTACTCGGGATTTCCCGCGAGCCGGATTTTGGACGCTGGCGGGCCATATCCGGCCCACGGGCCGTAGTTTGGGGACCACTGGTGTTGGGTACTCAGTGGAAAAAGTTTGGGCGCCTCTGCTGTAATGGGTTTAATGATTTGGATAAATTGGTGTGGATGAGAAAGTGGATTGCTAAATGTAGCTCTCTTTGACCACACTTGTGGTTCTCAACCTTTTTTCAGTGATGTACCCCCTGTGAACATTTTTTAAATTCAAAAACCCCCTAATCAGAACACCATGTAAAATACAGCACTATGTCATCAGTTTCTGATTTATTAAATTGTATAACAGTGCAAAATATTGCTCATTTGTAGAGGTCTTACTTGAACTATTTGGAAAAAAATATATAAAAATAACTAAAAACTTGTTGAAAAATTAACAAGTGATTAAATTATAAATAAAGATTTGTACACATAGAAGTAATCATCAACTTAAAGTGCCCTCCTTGGGGATTGTAATAGAGACCCATCTGGATTCATCAACTTCATTCTAAACAATTCTTTCACAAAAAAAAAATATATATATATTTAACATCAATATTTATGGAACATGTCCACTAAAAATCTAGCTGTCAACACTGAATATTGCATTGCTGTATTTTTTTTCTTCACAGTTCATGAACTTATATTCATATTTTGTTTAAGTATTATTCAATAAATGTATTTATAAAGGATTTTTGAATTGTTGCTATTTTCAGTATGTTTTTAAAAAATATCACGTACCCCTTTGCATACCTTCAAGTACCCCCATTTGAGAACCACTGGTCTATGGGCAAGGGTTGGAATTGGGGGTTAAATGTGAATTGTGAATTATATTTATATAGCGCTTTACATAGTGAAACCCAATATCTAAGTTACATTTAAACCAGTGTGGGTGGCACTGGGAGCAGGTGGGTAAAGTGTCTTGCCCAAGGACACAACGGCAGTGACTAGGATGGCAGAAGCGGGAATCGAACCTGCAACCCTCAAGTTGCTGACACGGCCACTCTACCAACCGAGCTATGCCGACCCAATCACCAAAATGATTCCCGAGCGTGGCCACCACCGCTGCTCACTACTCCCCTCACCTCCCAGAGGGTCGAACAAGGGGATGGGTCGAACCCAGAGAGTAATTTCACCACCCATAGTGTGTGTGAGACTATCAGTGGTACTTTAACTTTAACTTAATATTGCACAAGACAGCAGCGACAGAACCAATGTTTTAATAGCCGTAAGGAACAAACAGTAAAACAGATATACAAGACATTATTTTCACTAGAGTAATAACATTCCTACGAGCATGCAGATGGTGACCACAAAGCTCAGGGTTACTGCCTGTTCACACGACCTCCACATGGCGAGTGCGAGGGTGTCGACTGGTATCATTTGTCAGCTGGGAGGGATACTTCGTTCCACAATACGAGCCAGGAAAGATCCAGCAAAAAACATGGTGCGCGGCGCTCTGCTCAAACCAAATGTGACACACGCCTCAATGCCTGGTGCCAGCTGGTGCTGGCGCGCTCAACTCTGCGCGGCTTTGCGAATTATCACCGCCATCATAAACATTGTTAACACCATGAAACGTGAGTCGTTATGTTTACAAAAGCACCTTTTTTTTTTTTCTTTTTTTCATTCCCGTCGCACGTGCCGCAAGCTTCAATTCCAAATGCAATCCCATAAACTGCGATGCATATTTGATGGCGTAATAGAACACATTTTTCACTCCGCTGCGGAGAAACGGCGGGCCCTGTGGCGTGTATGCATTTTGCATTTCGGATTGCAAGGTTGTGTAGCGCAGACAGACGGATGAACCGACCTTGGCACGCACACCTACCTGGGGACACACAAAACACTGTGCATGCATGTTTAATTGTGCGTTCTTTAAGGCGGTTTTATATATATAAAAAAACCCCCTCCAAACATCACTCATTTTGATGTTGTACTTGCATATGGGCAAAACTTCATTTCTGTTTATGCTTAACAAGAATGTTGTTTCAACCCACAAGCCCCGTTTCCATATCAGTAGGGAAATTGTGTTAGATGTAAATATAAACAGAATACAATGATTTGCAAATCTTTTTCAACCCATATTCAGTTGAATCCACTACAAAAACCAGATATTTGATCTTCAAACTCATAAACTTTATTTTTTTTGCAAATAATAATTAACTTAGATTTTCATGGCTGCAACACATGCCAAAGTAGTTGGGAAAGGGCATGTTCACCACTGTGTTACACAGTTTTCAAAAACAATTTGAAATGTGGACTTAGATTGCAGCATATGTTATTCCAAAGCCTGTATGTACCTTTCAGCACTAATGGTGCCTTCACAGATGTGTAAGTTACCCATGCCTTGGGCACTAATGCACCCCCATACCATCACAGATGCTGGCTTTTGAACTTTCCGTCGATAACAGTATGGATGGTTCGCTTCCCCTTTGGTCAGATAACACGATGTCGAATAATTCCAAAAACAATTTTAAAAGTGGACTCGTCAGACCACAGAACACTTTTCCACTTTCCATCAATCCATCTTAGATGATCTCGGGCCCAGAGAAGCCGGCGGCGTTTCTGGATGTTGTTGATAAATGGCTTTCGCTTTGCATAGTAGAGCTTTAACTTGCACTTACAGATGTAGCGACAAACTGTATTTAGTGACAGTGGTTTTCTGATGTGTTCCTGGGCCCATGTGGTGATATCCTTTAGAGATTGATGTCGATTTTTGATACAGTGCCGTCTGAGGGATCGAAAGTCAAGGTCATTCAATGGTTGTTTCCGGCCATGTCGCTTACGTGGAGTGATTTCTCCAGATTATCTGAACCTTTTGATGATAATATGAACCGTAGATGTTGAAATCCCAAAATTTATTGCAATTGCACTTTGAGGAACGTTGTTCTTAAACAGTTTGACTATTTGCTCAAGCAGTTGTGGACAAAGGGGTGTACCTCGCCCCATCCTTTCTTGTGAAAGACTGCGCACTTTTTGGGAAGCTGTTTTTATACCCAATCAGGGTCATACTTGCCAACCTTGAGACCTCCGATTTCGGCAGGTGAGTGGTGGGGGGCGTAGTTGGGGGTGGGGCGGGGGGCGTAGTTAAGAGGGATGGCGTATAATTCACCAACTCGAGTATTTCATATATATTTCATATATATATATATATATATATATATATATATATATATATATATATATATATATATATATATATATATATATATATATATATATACTGTATATGTATGAAATACTTGACTTTCAGTGATTTCTAGCTATATATATTTATTTTATTATATATATAAATAAAATAAATAGTTGCATTTCTGACGGCACCTATCAAATACACAGTAATAAAAATACAGTTGTTCTACTAACTGTACTGTGCTTGCTGGTTACTAAAAAACAACAACAACACTTACCTTTCACTATTTGAGTAACCTTTGTTCTGACATTTGCGTATTGGCAAGCGATCTCCGAATCCGGGAACATCCTTCACGGATTTGTTGTAGACATCAATCAATCAATCAATGTTTATTTATATAGCCCCAAATCACAAATGTCTCAAAGGACTGCACAAATCATTACGACTACAACATCCTCGTAAGAACCCACAAAAGGGCAAGGAAAACTCACACCCAGTGGGCAGGGAGAATTCACATCCAGTGGGATGCCAGTGACAATGCTGACTATGAGAAACCTTGGAGAGGACCTCAGATGTTTGAACCCCCCCCCCCCTCCAGGGGACCGAAAGCAATGGATGTCGAGCGGGTCTAACATGATACTGTGAAAGTTCAATCCATAGTGGCTCCAACACAGCCGCGAGAGTTCAGTTCAAGCGGATCCAAGACAGCAGTGAGAGTCCCGTCCACAGGAGACCATCTCAAGCGGAGGCGGATCAGCAGCGTAGAGATGTCCCCAACCGATACACAGGCGAGCGGTCCATCCTGGGTCCCGACGAGCGGTTCATCCTGGGTCTCGACTCTGGACAGCCAGTACTTCATCTATGGTCATCGGACCGGACCCCCTCCACAAGGGAGGGGGGGACATAGGAGAAAGAAAAGAAGCGGCAGATCAACTGGTCTAAAAAGGAGGTCTATTTAAAGGCTAGAGTATACAAATTAGTTTTAAGGTGAGACTTAAATGCTTCTACTGAGGTAGCATATCGAACTGTTACCGGGAGGGGATTCCAGAGTACTGGAGCCCGAACGGAAAACGCTCATAGCCCGCAGACTTTTTTGGGGCTCTGGGAATCACTAATAAGCCGGAGTCTTTTGAACGCAGATTTCTTGCCGGGACATATGGTACAATACAATCGGCAAGATGGGCTGGAGCTAGACCGTGTAGTATTTTATACGTAATTAGTAAAACCTTAAAGTCACATCTTAAGTGCACAGGAAGCCAGTGCAGGTGAGCCAGTACAGGCGTAATATGATCAAACTTTCTTGTTCTTGTCAAAAGTCTAGCAGCCGCATTTTGTACCAACTGTAATCTTTTAATGCTAGACATGGGGAGACCCGAAAATAATACGTTACAGTAGTCGAGGCGAGACGTAACAAACGCATGGATAATGATCTCAGCGTCTTTAGTGGACAAAATGGAGCGAATTTAGACATCCGTAAAAGAGAACAGGATGTTGCTTCCAGCTATCAGCATAGCCATCTCTGTCTCAGCATAATATACACCATCGGGTCTCCATTTTGCGAGGTGGGCCATAATACTGGGTTGTGAACGATGCTGCGCAGCGGACGCTTTGTGCTTCGCTGACCGTTAATGCAGTATATTCGTTCGGCTGCCGTGTTTAATGGAGAAGTCTGTTCTACAAAATTTACAGGCAACATACCCCTTCCCCTTCGAACTCTCCTGAATAAACTGAAATTCTTGTTTCCAATTGTTCTGGAACTTGCAAGCGTATTTCTTAATTTTGCTCGTCGACGGTGAAATACAATTGGGTTGGAGTCAATAACCAGGCGACGTGATAAAGTTACGCCTCTTTACTGTGGGCTTCAGAACAGACTGCCTAATGCATGTTCCTTGACTGCACTTAAATGTAGAATATTTTTACATTCTATTCTATGTACAGTAGATGGCAGTATTGTCCTGTTTAAGAGGGTCACAACATTGAGTCGGTCTGCATGGAGCTGGAGGGGGCGTGGCCTCCAGCTCCGACTGAATTTCGGGAGATTTTAGGGAGAACATTTGTCCCGGGAAGTTTTCGGGAGAGGCGCTGAATTTTGGGAGTTTCCCGGAAAATCCAGGGGGGTTGGCAAGTATGATCATGGCACCCACCTGTTCCCAATTAGCCCGCACACCTATGGGATGTTCCAAATAAGTGTTTGATGAGCATTCCTTAACTTTATCAGTATTTATTGCCACCTTTCTCAACTTATTTGTCACATGCTGCTGGCATCACATTCAAAAGTTAATGATTATTTGCAAAAAAAAAATGTTTATCAGTTTGAACATCAAATATGTTGTCTTTGTAGCATATTCAACTGAATATGGGTTGAAAATGATTTGCAAATCATTGCTTTCCATTTATATTTACATCTAACACAATTTCCCAACTCATATGGAAACGGGGTTTGTAAATAACATCCTGTAATTTGATTTTGATAAAATTTTTTCATCTTTATAGATAGAAAATTAACACCAATGATTTGGCCCTGCGATGAGGTGACGACTTGTATCAATTAATCAATTAACCAATGTTTATTTATACAGCCCTAAATCACAAGTGTCTCAAAGGGCTGCACAAGCCACAACGACATCCGCGGTACAGAGCCCACATAAGGGCAAGGAAAAACTCACCCCAGTGGGACGTCGGTTACAATGACTATGAGAAACCTTGGAGAGGACCAACCCCCCAAAATTTGTCCATTCTACCTTTTCAGGTTCGAACACTGATGATCTATTAAACAGACAAGAAGCAAGGAATCATGCAGAGACCATACTTGCCAACCCTCCCGGATTTTCCTGGGTGACTCTTTAATTCATCGCCTCTCCCGAAAACCTATCCGGGACAAATTTTCTCCCGAAATTCAGGCGGAGCTGGAGGCCACGCCCCTCCAGCTCCATGCGGACCCGAGTGAAGTGTCGACAGCCTGTTTCCGCGTCTGCTTTCCCACAATATAAACAGAGTGCCTGCCCAATGACGTTATAACTGTAGAATGATCGAGGGCGAGTTTTTGGTTTCTTATGTGGGTTTATTGTTAGGCAGTCTCATTATCGTCCTGCCAGCGTGGAAACAACACACAACAACAGCAGTCACGTTTTCGTCTACTGTAAAGCAGTTTGTCTGCTGTAAACCGCAATGTTGTGACACTCTTAAACAGGACAATACTGCCATCTACTGTGCATGCATATGTGACCATAGCATCTACGGCTTTTAGAGCAGTGGTTCTCAGCCTTTTTTCAGAGATGTACCCACTGTGAACATTTTTTTTAATTCAAGTACCCCCAAATCAGAGCAAAGCATTTTGGTTGAAAAAAAAAAGATAAAGAAGTAAAATACAGCACTATATCATCAGTTTCTGATTTATTAAATTGTATAACATTGCAAAATATTGCTCATTTGTAGTGGTCTCTCTTGAACTATTTGGGAAAAAAAGATATAAAAATAACAAAAAACTTGTTGAAAAATAAACAAGTGATTCAATTATAAATAAAGATTTCTACACATACTGCGATAAGGTGGCGACTTGTCCAGGGTGAACACCACCTTCCGCCCGATTGTAGCTGAGATAGGCACCAGCGCCCCCCACGACCCCAAAGGGAATAAGCGGTAGTAAATGGATGGATGGATACCTGTAAATATACTCCTTCCCTCTTAACCACGCCCCCAACAACTCCACGCCCCTCGCCCAACCCCCGACCACGCCCCCTCACTCCCCACCCCCCACCTCCCGAAATCGGAGGTCTCAAGGTTGGCAAGTATGGCAGAGACAGAGTTCAATTAGCTCACGAGGAGAATGCATGGGGCTGCACACTTAGTCAGAGTCTCGCCCTATGCTCTTAGGTACAGCTCCCGCATCCCTCTATTTATTCAGGGGTTCCCCAGTCAACATCACTGAGGCCGCCTCTAAAAGGAGTGGTCATATATATCATGCAAAGCAGCTCCAGTACGTGACAGAACGTGCTGGGCACCTTGTGATTTTGCCTTGTCTCTGCTTCGTCTGCGTGCTATCGTGACGTTCGCCACTAGCTAGCTAACCATGTCTTAAAGCATCTCTTCCTGAGGGCGTTTCAGTGTTATAACTACACCTTTATAGTTAGTTTTTAGGCCAAAATGCGTCGGTTTTCCCTTTTCTGTCCACACACTGTGTCTGCTTGTAAGTACTCTGTGATTGTGCGCTGCCGAACATGCTCGTCTGTTCGTATAACCAGCAATGACATGACGTGATGACGCGCCGTCATATTCAGGAACCAGTACTTTTCAAACAGAGTATAGCATCGTTTTTGATTCATAAGTACCGCGATACTAACAACCCTACAGTAATACGACCCTAATGGGAACATCGCTTGTACTTACAACAACGCACACTAGATGGCATTAGGACTCTCAACACACCTCACACACAACTGGCCTGCCAGAGAATAAGAAGACATAGCAAGAGGGATCAGTGTTGCCAACTTTTAGCAAGAGTCCAGACATATTTCTCAACAAATGTCAGGGACTATGAAAAATGGAGTGGCCCTATGCCAAAGATAATGTGGAGCTGTATACTGCACCAGAAGCTATTTAAGTACGATGGAACATGGAAGTGGACACATTGAAAAAGACCACTGGATTTAAGGATTAGGCCAACTGAGATCCTTCTACATAATGTTGAGTTCTGAACATTATATAAAATATTGGGTATTAAGGATACAAATTGTGGTGTTTTGATTGACATCATCTGCATAATTGAGAATGAGATGTAACAGTGGTGAAATTTTTCTTCTAACCTGCAATGAGAAGCAATTGATTGATCAGTAGAGCGAGCCCAGGCAGCTCTCTTGCAAAAAAAATCAATATGTGGTTTAAAATTAAGCTGAGAGTTGATCCAGAGACCAAGGTATTTAATACATTACCTCGGTCTAATGGACTTCCTTTGCCAAAATTAATAAGCAACTTAATGAGTGAGATAAACCATAATTTGTAATAAACACCACAAAACAAATTTGTTTTCATATTAAGCACAAGCCTGTTGTAATTTAACATGTTTTGGACGGTATTATTATTTTGATTTGTGATAAATCAGAACTGTGCGACGTGCCAACACACACCTGATAAACCCCAAGTCGTGGATGTGGCAAAAAGAGGAAGCAAAAACTGTTATTTGTCATACTGACGAATAACAGTTTTGTCAGTATGAAAATGTATGTGACAAAATTAGCACAGTTGAGGTAAATCTTTATTAAAAACCGAGAAAATAGGTGGACTTGAAACGGAACCCTGTGGGACACCTCTATTGGCTATTATTCGACTGGATAGACAATCATTTAGAGAAATATACAGAATAGTATACTTATAGACAGAAGACAGTCTTTTGATCCAGTCCAACATGATGTGTGTATATATATATATATATATATATATATATATATATATATATATACATACACACATATATATGTGTATATATATATGTGTGTATATATATATGTGTATATACACACACATATATATACACGTGTGTGTATACATATATATATATATATATATATATACACACATATATGTGTGTGTATATATGTGTATATATATATATATATATATATATATATATATATATATATATATATATGTGTGTGTGTGTTTGCTTATCCCGGTGTATGCATACATACATACATACATACATACATACATACATACATACACCGGGATAGGTTCCAAAATCTAAAAAAAAAAGATATTATAAAAATAAAAGATTGATTGATGTATATATGTGTAAATATCCATCCATCCTTTTTCTACCGCTTGTTATATTATCATATTAGAATTTTTGTAATATCTTTTTATTTAGATTTTTTTTTCTATTTCCTTGTACACACTCCTGGTAGGGTAGTACATTTTTTGTACTTACATTTTTGTGATCTCCGAATTTTTGTTGTAGTTTAATTTATACTTTTTGTATCTAATAATGCATATTACACTCACTTATTATTTGTCTATTGTTAAAATTCTCTTGTGCAACAGTGTTTTTTGTGTCAGTAAAAATTCGAACTAGCGATGTCCCTGTCAATGCATGGACATAGGCCACCACTTTATGGAATGTTTACAACGAAAACAACAAGAAATTCAATTATAGCCAATATTTTTTTTGAATAATTCACACCAATAGAGTCATATTCAAATTATTCGGATCCAGGTATTATCTTATAACTGATACTCGTGATTGCTTAGATGATGTTCAAATCACATCAAGGTCACCAGTGTCTCATTTGTATTGCAAAATCAAGACAACTTGAAGTATCTTTGACACTCAAAATGTGTGCAGCGTTTATTCAACCGAATCCTTACAAAAAAAGCAACTCAAACTGGCAGTCACAACAAACCCCCACCTTTGGGTAAAACTCTTGACGTTCACTTAAAGCAATGGTTCTCGACCTTTTTTCAGTGATGTACCCTCTGTGAACATTTTTTTTAATTCAAGTACCCCCTAATCAGAGCAAAGCATTTTTGGTTGAAAAAAAGAGGATAAAGAAGTAAAATACAGCACTATGTCATCAGTTTCTGATTTATTAAATTTGTATACAGTGCAAAATATTGCTCATTTGTAGTGGTCTTTCTTGAACTATTTGGAAAAAAATATATAAAAATAACTAAACTTGTTGAAACATAAACAAGTGATTCTATTATAAATACAGATTTCTACACATAGAAGTAATCATCAACTTAAAGTGCCCTCTTTGGGGATTGTAATAGAGATCCATCTGGATTCATGAACTTAATTCTAAACATTTCTTCACAAAAAAAGATATTTTTAGCATCAATATTTATGGAACATGTCCACAAAAAAATCTGTGTCAACACTGAATATTACATTGTTGTATTTCTTTTCACAGTCTATGAATTTACGTTCTGTCATGTTTTGTGGCCACGTTCTGTTTGGTTTTGGACTCAATGTGCACTCTTGTTTGTTTTGTCACCATGACAACTCATTAGTTTCAACTGTTAAGTGTTCACGACTCACTCACCTGTCACTCACTGCACCACTATTTAAGCCTGTAGTTGCCAGGCAGTCAACCTGGCGACATCACCCTCTACATACCCTTGTTATTCATGCTGATGATCCATGCGGCTTTTTTTCATGCTCTTTTCTCGTTCCAAGTAAGATTTCCTTTTTCATGCCATAGTTTGCAAATTTTGTTTTATTTCCGTAGGTTTGCCTTTGTAGTAGTTTTGTTTTCTTAGCCAAGTTTTGAACCTCTGCCGAGAGCGCCTTTCGTTTGTTCCTTTTTTTTCGAGTTAATTTAAAAAGATGTCGTGTTCGATCCAGTCGCTTCGCACCTCGGGAAAACAATCCACACCAAAGTCCAAGTCTTGACACATTATTCAATAAATATATTTATAAAGGATTTTTGAATTGTCGCTATTTTTATAATATTTTTAAAACTCACGTACCCCTTGGTATACCTTCAAGTGCCCCCAGCGGTACGCGTACCCCCATTTGAGAACCACTGACTTAAAGGGGCCACACCGAATAAGTCATTCTTAACTGCATGTATGAATGCTGAACAAGAACCACATTTTTATGTGCACAATGTCAGTGAATTATGGCGACAAAGTCAAAAAAACAGGTGCGGTGAATTATGTCCTTAAAGCAACCGCTACAAGGCTCCTTTTTAAAGAGCCATAAAACCCATCTCTTGTTTTTTTTTGCTTCCTTTTTTTTTGCCTCTCCATAGAAATGACCCACAAATATGCTTATTACATGACATCATGGAAACACCGTCGTTTACACTGTGTCACTTGTTGACGGTAAGCCAGGTGTCGTCCTGCGCGTTGCCTGTGTGTGTATATATATATATATATATATATATATATATATATATATATACAGTGGGGCAAAAAAGTATTTAGTCAGCCACCGATTGTGCAAGTTCTCCCACTTAAAATGATGACAGAGGTCTTTAATTTTCATCATAGGTACACTTCAACTGTGAGAGACAGAATGTGAAAAAAAAAATCCAGGAATTCACATTGTAGGAATTTTAAATAATTTATTTGTAAATTATGGTGGAAAATAAGTATTTGGTCAACCATTCAAAGTTCTCACTGATGGAAGGAGGTTTTGGCTCAAAATCTCACGATACATGGTCCCATTCATTCTTTCCTTAACACGGATCAATCGTCCTGTCCCCTTAGCAGAAAAACAGCCCCAAAGCATGATGTTTCCACCCCCATGCTTCACAGTAGGTATGGTGTTCTTGGGATGCAACTCAGTATTCTTCTTCCTCCAAACACGACAAGTTGAGTTTATACCAAAATGGATACATGGATGATACAGCAGAGGATTGGGAGAATTTCATGTGGTCAGATGAAACCAAAATATAACTCTTTGGTATAAACTCAACCCGTCGTGTTTGGAGGAAGAACAATACTGATTTATATCCCAAGAACACCACACCTACTGTGAAGCATAGGGGTGGAAACATGCTTTGGGTCTGTTTTTCTGCTAAGGGGACAGGACGACTGATCCGTGTTAAGGAAAGAATGAATGGGGCCATGTATCGTGAGATTTTGAGCCAAAACCTCCTTCCATCAGTGAGAGCTTTGAAGATGAAACGTGGCTGGGTCTTCAGCATGACAATGATCCCAAACACACCGCCCGGGCAATGAAGTAGTGGCTCCGTAAGAAGCATTTGAAAGTCCTGGAGTGGCCTAGCCTGGTAAAGACCTATAGCAGTGGTAGGGAACTTATGGCTCTAGAGCCAGATGTGGCTCTTCTGATGACTGCATCTGGCTCTCAGATAAATCCTAGCTGACATTACTAAACAGGATAAGTAATTAATACGGTATTAGCTTTCACTGCTATGCTGATGACACCCAACTCTACATGCCCCTAAAGCTGACCAACATGCCGGATTGTAGTCAGCTGGAGGCGTGTCTTAATGAAATTAAACAATGGATGTCCGCTAACTTTTTGCAACTCAACGGCAAAAAAACGGAAATGCTGATTATCGGTCCTGCTAGACACCGAACTCTATTTAATAATACAACTCTAACATTTGACAACTAAACAATTAAACAAGGCGACACGGTAAAAAATCTGGGTGTTATCTTCGACCCAACTCTCTCCTTTGAGTCACACATTAAAAGCGTTACTAAAATGGCCTTCTTTCATCTCCGTAATATCGCTAAAATTCGCTCCATTCTGTCCACTAAAGACGCTGAGATCATTATCCATGCGTTTGTTACGTCTCGCCTCGACTACTGTAACGTATTATTTTCGGGTCTCGCCATGTCTAGCATTAAAAGATTACAGTTGGTACAAAATGCGGCTGCTAGACTTTTGACAAGAACAAGAAAGTTTGATCATATTACACCTGTACTGGCTCACCTGCACTGGCTTCCTGTGCACTTAAGATGTGACTTTAAGGTTTTACTACTTACGTATAAAATACTACACGGTCTAGCTCCATCCTATCTTGCCGATTGTATTGTACCATATGTCCCGGCAAGAAATCTGCGTTCAAAGGACTCCGGCTTATTAGTGATTCCCAAAGCCCAAAAAAAGTCTGCGGGCTATAGAGCGTTTTCCGTTCGGGCTCCAGTACTCTGGAATGCCCTCCCGGTAACAGTTCGAGATGCCACCTCAGTAGAAGCATTTAAGTCTCACCTTAAAACTCATTTGTATACTCTAGCCTTTAAATAGACTCCCTTTTTAGACCAGTTGATCTGCCGTTTCTTTTCTTTTTCTTCTATGTCCCACTCTCCCTTGTGGAGGGGGTCCGGTCCGTGGCCATGTACTGCTTGCCTGTGTATCGGCTGGGGACATCTCTGCGCTGCTGATCCACCTCCGCTTGGGATAGTTTCCTGCTGGCTCCGCTGTGAACGGGACTCTCGCTGCTGTGTTGGATCCGCTTTGGACTGGACTCTCGCGACTGTGTTGGATCCATTGTGGATTCAACTTTCACAGTATCATGTTAGACCCGCTCGACATCCATTGCTTTCCTCCTCTCCAAGGTTCTCATAGTCATCATTGTCACCGACGTCCCACTGGGTGTGAGTTTTCCTTGCCCTTATGTGGGCCTACCGAGGATGTCGTGGTGGTTTGTGCAGCCCTTTGAGACACTAGTGATTTAGGGCTATATAAGTAAACATTGATTGATTGATTGATTGATTAATAATTCCGCTGGTAATCGTGGTGTTAAATATAACGTTCAAAATATAAAACATTCTCATGCATTTCAGTCAATCCATCCGTTTCAAGAAGTCGCATTAATGGTAAGGAGTATTTTATTTATTATTGGTTAGCTTTAGAATAACAATGTTTTTTAAAAAGAATGAGAGACTTATTATACTCTAAAAATGTTGGGCTTACTTAAAATGCACGCATTTAGTTGTATTCAGTGTTAAAGGCCTACTGAAACCCACTACTAGCCCAGCACCACTCACGGCTAAAAGTCGTCCGATTTAATCGCATAATTACACAGTATTTTGGACATCTGTGTTGTTGAATCTTTTGCAATTTGTCCAATTAATAACGGATACTACAAAAAATAATGCATTTGGTGGAAAGCGGTGTATTTCGCCCGGCTGTAGCAACACAAACACAGCCGGTGTTTCTTTGTTTGTTGTGAAGCTTTGATATGGAACAGAGCGGTCAAGCGAACATGTTTCTCTGCTACATGTCAACCGGCAGGTTTCGGAGAGAAAATTGTGGTAATAAGTTGGCTCTTACCGTAGACATGAGCGGAGCTTGTGTCGTTCTTCCTGCAGCTGTCGTTCTTTCCTGGCTCCTTTATGGCTTCACTCAGAGACACTGGTGGTCACCACACCCCTCTGACTTTCAGGTATGACTTTATAATCTCAATAAAACACAAGTAACACAATAATCTGATAAAGTATTTTCCAGAATTATCCTAGTAAATGTGTCTAATAACATCTGAATCGCTCCCACTGCCCTCGCCTTTTTTTCTCTTCTAGTCCTTCACTCTCACTTTCCTCATCCACAAATCTTTCATACTCGCTCCAATTAATAGGGAAATTGTCGCTTTCTCGGTCAGAATCACTCGCGCTGCTGGTGTCTATGATTGTAATCGATGTGAGGATGTGAGGAGCCCTACAACCCGTGACGTCACGCGCACATCGTCTGCTATTTCCGGTACAGGCAAGGCTTTTTTATTAGCGACTAAAAGTTGCAAACTTTATCGTCGACGTTCTCTACTAAATCCTTTAAGGAAAAATATGGCAATATCACGAAATGATCAAATTCGACACACAGAATGGACCTGCTATCCCCGTTTAAATAAGAAAATCTAATTTCAGTAGGCCTTTAAAAAAATATTATATGGCTCTCACGGAAATACATTTTTAAATATTTGGCTTTCATGGCTCTCTCAGCCAAAAAGGTTCCCCGACCCCTGACCTATAGTAATCGTTTGACCTCTGTTATTGCCAATAAAGGTTTTATTACAAAGTATTGAGTTGAATTTTTGTTATTGACCAAATACTTATTTTCCACCATAATTTACAAATAAATTCTTTAAAATTCCTACAATATGAATTCCTTTTTTTTCTTTCCTTTCGCATTCTGTCTCTCACAGTCGAAGTGTACCAGTGTATCATTTTAAGTGGGAGAACTTGCACAATCGGTGGCTGACTAAATACTTTTTTGCCCCACTGTATATATATATATATATATATATATATATATATATATATATATATATATATATATAGCAACCGCTACAAGGCTCCCTCGAAAGAGCCATAAATCCCATCTCTTGTTTTTTTTGCTTACCTTTTTTATTTCCTCTCCATATAAATGACCCAGAAATATGCTAATTACATGACATCATGGAAACACCGTGCAAAACTCTCAGATGCCCAGTGGTTTACACTTTGTCACTTGTTGACGGTAAGCCAGGTGTCGTCCTGCGGGTTGCCGGATGGCATTAAACATGATCTCAGCGGTGGCGCTGACGGTCTCCAAGGCAACGTGGCCACTTGTGCAGCGTGTGCGTCACAGCTCATTAGCTCCGCTCCATCATGAATTAATACCTCGTCTGCACGCGGCGTATTTCAGTATGACTGCAGACCCGCCGTCAAGCGCCGACCTCCCTTCCCGAGACCCCGAAGCGTTTGTTTTTCCCCCCTCACGTCGAGACCATCCAGAGATTGTCCTTTCCCGAGAAAGCGGCGCCAAAGTGGTTTCATAAAAGGAAATATTTATATCCCGGCTGCTTATCAGCCAGCAAATAGTGGAGAAGCATTAATATGTAACATCCTGCAGGGCTCTCCAGGACACTTGCCACGGCTTCAAAGAGGCCCGCGAGCTGCTCTTATCGAGGCTCAGGCAGCGCGGCTCAGCGATGGTATCGACCTCGCCGGCCAGATTCCATTAGGCGCCGACCGCATTTATGTCCACGTGACGTATTGTATCAGGGATTTACTGCATATCCCACGATGCAGTGCGAGGAGTGCAAATAGCCTAAATGAGGTTTTTACCGCAGACTACTCATTGTCTCGGAGATTAGCATCGCCAAAGACGACAGTGGAAAGTAAAAGCGTAATAAACGAGCGCTCTCGACGAGTCGAGGGACCTCCGGCGAGGCCAAACGCGAGGAAAAACAAGTTTTGGATCCGTGCTAAAATGTAATTGCTTCCACCTTGACCCCACTTTTATTTCTTTTAAAAGCAGACTACTCAAAAGCAGACTACTCACAAAGAACTGAATAGGAAGGCGAGCAAGGCAGAATGATGCTAATTTTGGATCAGCGTCTTCCTCCAACGCTTAATGCTCCAAGTAAACTTTATTGACTATCTGCAGACTCTCTTGCAGGAGTAAGTCTCAGCCGGGGTCTCTAATTAATGAGAGGTCAAAAAACATTGGTATTATGGCTGGAGGCAACCCTCTGATGTAGTTTACAAGATGGATGATGTCATGACGTGGATTATGGGGTGGTTTGTTTTCCCGTGGTGCAAGGCGATTGGAACGGACACGGCGTGAAGGTAAGGACATCTTTTAATTAATAACTCAAAAAAGGAACAAATGAAAGGGGCTCACAACGGAGGTACAAAACTTGGCTATGAAAACAAAACTTGCACTAATGCAAAACTATGGTTATAACACAAAAACTTGCACTGTGGCATGAATAACGAAAAACTTACTTGGAAGGAGAAAGGAACAGGGATCATCGGCATGCATAACAAGGTTGTGTAGAAGGTGATAGAGGGTGATGTCGCAAGGCTGACTGCCTGGCAACTGCAGGCTTAAATAGTGCTGTGGTGCTTTAGGGGCGGCATGGCGTAGTGGGTAGAGCGGCCATGCCGGAAACCTGAGGGTTGCAGGTTCGCTTCCCACCTATTGACATCCAAATCGCTGCCGTTGTGTCCTTGGGCAGGACACTTCACCCTTGCCCCCGGTGCCGCTCACACTGGTGAATGAATGATGAATGAATGATTGGTGGTGGTCGGAGGGGCCGTAGGCGCAAACTGGCAGCCACGCTGCCGCCAGTCTACCCCAGGGCAGCTGTGGCTACTAATGTAGCTTACCACCACCAGGTGTGAATGAATGATGGGTTCCCACTTCTCTGTGAGCGCTTTGAGTATCTAACAATAGAAAAGCGCGATATAAATCTAATCCATTATTATTATTATTATTATTAAAAACAGGTGCATGAGTACAAATGAACCAGGTGCGTGAGTCCAAACAAATCAGGTGTGTGAGTTGTGAACACATGACAGGTGAACTGATTGGTAGGCATGGAAACGAAAACAAACCAGGGTGCCCAAAAACAGTTAACCTGGTTCAGACACCCAAAAAATATGAACACAAAACACATTTTATTGAGAATGATTACAGCTTTAAATGCAGATGTCATATTCACATATCGTATTATCTGGATTATAAGTTCCTTTTTCACCACGCTTTGCAATATAGATGTCCGATAATGGCTTTTTTTTGTTATGATCTGCTGCTCGGATCATTCCATATTCGTGTTTTGTTCCTTTTTGTATCACATTCTGTTCTTTGGACTTCCTTATTTCCTGTTTGCTCTGTCACCATGGCTGCATATTAGCTCCACCTGCTACACTCCGTTTACGCACACCTGTTACTATCGATTATTGCCTTATGTAAGCCTGCCCCTTTTGTTATTTCGTTCTCGGTTCCTAATTTGCTCTCATGCAACAAGTGACGACTGCTTTCCATGCGCTACTCGCTAGCTATCGCGCTATGCTTTATTTTATTCTTAGTTCTCATGCTAGTTGCTTTGTTTTCCCTTTTTGTGCCTTTGTGCCAAGTGTTAGTGTTTCTGTTAGTTTCCCTAGCTTCCATGCTAGCGCCATTTGTTTGCCTTTATTGCCTAGCACCATTATTTTTGTTCTTAGCCTTTTATTAGTTAAATAAATCCTTTATTTCTTACCTTATGCTGTGTTCTTGCTTGACGCATCCTTGGAAGAACAAATACGGCATCGCTATGCCCACCAAACGTCGCATTTTGGCCGATATTCGATATTGTCCAACTCTAAATTACCAATTCTGATTTCAACCGATACCGATACATACTGTTTGAATTAATACATTATTATGCCTAATTTTGTTGTGATGCACCGCTGGATGCATTAAACAATGTAACAAGGTTTTCCAAAATAAATCAACTCAAGTTATGGAAAAAAAAATTCCAACATGGCACTAGTGCATTATTTTTTTTAACATGCCTCAAAACATCACCTTGGAATTTGGGACATGCTCTCCCTGAGAGAGCATAAGGTGGTTGAGGTGGGCAGGTTTGAGGGTAGCGGTGGGTGTATATTGCAGCGTCCTGGAAGAGTTAGTCTTGCAAGGGGTTGTGGGTGTTTCTTTTGTTGTGTTTATGTTGTGTTACGGTGCAGATGTTCTCCCGAAATGTGTTTGTCATTCTTGTTTGGTGTGGGTCTACAGCATGGGTGTCAAACTCTGGCCCGCCGTTTAATTTCATTTGGCCCCTGAGGCAATATCAAATTAACATTAGAGCTGGCCCGCCGGTAACACCACATTCACCACTAATACTCATACTTGCCAACCCTCCCGATTTCCCCGGTAGACTCCTGAAGTTTAGTGCCCTTCCCGAAAATCTCTCTGGGCAACCATTCTCTGCCTTTAGCGTCCTCTACAACATGTCGTCACGTCCTCTTTTCCTCCATATAAACAGCGTGCTGGCCAAGTCACATAATATATGCGGCTTTCACACACACATATGCGAATGCCACGCATATTTGGTCAACAGCCATACAGGTCACACTGAGGGTGGGCGTATAAACAACTTTAACATTGTTACAAATATGCACCACACTGTGAACCCACACCAAACAAGAATGACAAAACACATTTCGGGAGAACACCCGCACCGTAACACAACATAAACACAACAGAACAAATACCCAGAACCCCTTGCAGCACCAACTCTTCTGGAACGCTACAATATACACCCCCCGCTACCACCAAACCCCGCCCACCTCATTTTTATTTTATTTTCAAATTTATTAGCCTGTGGAAAAAGTTAATGTTGATATTTACTTAAGAAGGCTGCAAATAGAAAATAGGTTTTTAATGATTTTAATTAAATTTTATTTGATATACCACTGATGTTTTTTTCGTTAGTTTTTTGAAAGTTGATTTTGCACTATTACTTTATATAAGCTCTACCTGTTCCATGGGAGGAAGCCCGAGCACCCGGAGGGAACCCAAGCAGTCACGGGGAGAACATGCAAACTCCACACAGAAAGATCCCAAGCCCGGGATTGAACCCAGGATTACTCAGGACCTTCGTATTGTGAGACAGATGCACTAACCCCTGTACCACCGTGCTGCCCTATTTAAGCCTTGCTTGTTCAATATTCATTGCAAAACTTGTTTGGGTCCCTATTAAAAGGTTAATTTGTTCAACCTTGGCCCGCGGCTTTGTTCAGTTTTAAATTTTGGCCCACTCTGTATTTGAGTTTGACACCCCTGGTCTACAGCGTGGCGCATATTTGTAACAGTGTTCAAGTTGTTTATACGGCCACCCTCAGTGTGACCTGTATGGCTGTTGACTAAGTATGCCTTGCGGAAGGACGAGGTATAGCTAAACATGCTACACTATACACTGTTGGAAGATAACCGCTAAACAAGAGCTCCTGGACATAAACAGGAGTTGAGAATCGATAAAAATACCAGTGTCAAGTAGAGTATAAGTATACGGTCAATACTACAGGGATTTGATTGACATTTTTTATTGTCACAAAAAGTGATTTTTGTTGTTGTTTTATGTTGTTTAGAAACCAGGGATTAAGTCCCAAAACACAGGAGAACTTTAAGGGAATAAACCAAAATATTAAATTTCGATTCAATCGTAGTTTTGTCATGATCCGTTGCCCGGGTCATGTCTTGATTCATGCTTAGTAGTTTTTTCCCCCCTATCTTTTAGTCTGTTTCCGTTCTCTGCCCTCTTTCCTTTCGTTTATTTTTGGTTGCCATGGACACTAATTCTCCACACACGCCCTTGTTTAGTAATTAGTGTTCCCACCAGATGTTTTGCTTAATCACTCCCCTTTATAATTTGGTTTCTCCAAGCCAGGAGTCGCTGGATCAAAGTTGGCTTTATGCATCATGTTCGTTGTTTATGTTTTCACAACTCCGTGCTTAAACTAAGTTTTGCTTTGTGGTTTCTTGTGCACCCCTGAGAACGTGTTTTTTGCCAAATCTATGGAATAAAGCAAACTTACCTGCACGCTGCTCTTGCTGCTTCCTGTCCTTTGCATCGTCGTAAAGGACACCGACCCGGACTTAACAAGTTTATTGCTTATGTTTAATCATTTTTTTCACTTTATTTTGCTCATAATAATGTATGAAGTAAAATGGAATATACATGGTTTTTCATTTTTTGTGGCTCCAGATGGATTTGTTTTTTGTATTTTTGGTCCAATATGGCTCTTTCAACGTTTTTGGTTGTTGACGTTGGGTATAACCAATAATGCCCCTGTAACTACTTGGTATTGGATCAATATCCAATTTTGTAGTATCATGCAAAACTAATGTAAAGTATCCAAGCAACAGAAACAAAGAGTTTGATTTTTTAAAAGAAGTGTAGATAGAAAAATGTTACAACAGAACATTCCCAAATATTAACAGTAAATTAACAAGTAAATTATTAATAATTTTGACAAAATACCACAAAATAAATGACGCAATATTGTCTTTTATGATTGTCACACACACACACACACTTGGTGTGGTGAGATTATCCTCTGCATTTGACCCATCACTCTCACCCCCTGGGAAGTGAGGAGAGCAGTGAGCAGCAGCGGTGACCGTGCCCGGTAATCATTTTGATGATTTAACCCTCACTTTTTAACTCGTTTTGTAATGCTTCTATTAATATTTGAATATGCCGATAGTCGTTTTAGTGTTATAACTTCACCTTTATCGTTAGTTTTTAAGCCAAAATGTGTCCTCTTACCCCCGTTTCTGTCTACACACTCTGTATGTTTGTAAGTATTCCATGATTGTGCGCTGCCAAACATGCTTGTCTGTGTCATGTCTATGTGATCATGTTTTGTTTTAGTCATGTTCTGTTTGTTTTTTGGCCACTCAATTCCTGTTTTTGCACTTCCTGGTTTGTTTTTTCACCATGACTACCCATTTGTTTTCACCTGTCCTCATGTCTCACACCTGTTTTCACTAATCACCACAGTACTATTCAAGCCTGTCTGTTTCTGTTGTTCATTCTGGCAACATCACCCTCCATCACCTGCTACGCACCTTGTAATCCATGCCAATGATCCATGTCCCGTTCTCATTCTGTTCCAAGTAAGTTTTCTCGTTATTCATGCCACAGTGCAAGTTTTTGTTTTATGTTCATAGTTTTGCCTCTGTGCGAGATTTGTTTTCACAGCCACGTTTTTGTACCGCCATTGTGCGCGCTTTTTGTTTGCCTTTTTTTAGTGCAGTTATAGCAGGGGTCGGGAACCTTTTTGGCTGAGGGAGCCATACAAGCCAAATATTTTTAAAAGTATTTCCATGAGAGCCATATAATTATTATGATTTTTTTTAACACTGAATACAACTATATACATGCATTTTTTAAGAAACACCAACATTTTTAGAGTATAATAAGTCTCTTATTCTTTTTAATAACATTGTCATTCTGAGGCTAACCAAAAATAAATAAAATACTTCTTACCATTAATGCGACTTCTTGAACAGGTGCAACCCTAGTGTCACGACCACAATAGGACTCTGAACACAGATGCAGGATTCCTGAAACAGTTATTTATTCTCACAAGGGGATGGGTCCAAAAAAGGAGAAACAAAACAGGCTATCAAAACAGATCTAACTTGACCACTACACTAACCAAAATTTTAACACAAAATGCTGCGGCTATGGAGGGCAAAAGGGCTAAGAACAAAAAAGACCAATACAACAAAAAGCGCTCCAATGGAGGCGATACTAGGAAGCTAATCTTACCTGACAAAGTTAACAAACAAAGAATCTCCCGTGGATCAAAGGGTACACAAATAAACGTGGCTCCGACTGTAGACAAGATACGAAACTGTGACGGATTTAAGCCGTCGTTGTGCGAGTTCAGTGGACCACCCAGGAAGGACATCTCATTTGAGCAGGTTTGACTTCTTTATTTTGGAATAAGGCTTCACGGTGGCAGAGGGGTTAGTGTGTCTGCCTCACAATACGAAGTTCCTGAAGTCCTGGGTTCAAATCCAGGCTCGGGATCTTTCTGTGTGGAGTTTGCATGTTCTCCCCGTGAATGCGTGGGTTCCCTCCGGGTACTCCGGCTTCCTCCCACCTCCAAAGACATGCACCTGGGGATAGGTTGATTGGCAACACTAAATTGGCCCTAGTGTTTGAATGTGAGTGTGAATGTTGTCTGTCTATCTGTGTTGGCCCTGCGATGAGGTGGCGACTTGTCCAGGGTGTACCCCGCCTTCCGCCCGATTGTAGCTGAGATAGGCACCAGCGCCCCCCCGCGACCCCAAAAGGGAATAAGCGGTAGAAAATGGATGGGATGGATGGATGGATTTTGGAATAAAGCTTGGCTGCAGTTTCGGATCGCTTTTCAGCTCCTTCCTCCACTGCTCGTCCCCGGTCTACTTTTCAGCTGCTGTCGTCGTTGTCCTCGTCTGCTTCTTGTTGCTCTTTGATCGCTGTTGCGGGCTTTTCCTCCTTCCTCCTTCTCCCTTTTTATACTGTGCGAGGATATAAGTCAATCGTGTGCCAGTGTGTGAGCCACGCACCTGAATTAAATTGCGGAAGCGTCACTCCCGGCACGCCCTGCCTCTCCGCTCCGCCGCATTCTCCGCCTCCTTGCTGCCATCTTGGGCAGGGCTGCCGCGTGCCTCTCCACAGTAACACTCTGGCACAGGACGGAAGGAGGACGAGACATTTATACAGATGAGGGAGGGTAACACAGGTGGGCACAATCAGGCAATCAGGAAAGACGTCAGACCAGTGAAACAGGAGGAAAGGCAAGTGATCTGAAACGAGAGGGAGAGTCAGCATTTCAAAATAAAACAGGAAATGACAAAACAACAAGAAATCAGACAAAACCCAGACAAGACTTCACCCAGGTGTGACACCCAGTTCATACTAACACTAACTTAATTCAAATGTTTATTCTTTTGCACAATCCTCTACAAAAAAATGTGTAATCCTTCTTGCTAAGTAACAAAGAGTGATTAAAACCCCCCCTAGGTGGAGGAAAGCATATATTAATCTCGCTAAAGGTCACGTTATAAGTGCATCATGTAATTCCGTGTCATTCACCCAGATGTGACTCATGCAAACGTGCAAGACTTCAAATGAGTCATGTTTCGCCTCGCCAGCGTCAAACGACAGCGACGGGAAATGACGTTTTCAAAAAGAAAATCTGATCAAGGTGCTGATTATCATTCCGGACGCTTCACACTCGGCTGCGAACCGATCCAAGTCCGAGTCCATGGTTCTCGCCCGGAAAAGGGTGGAATGCCATCTCCGGGTTGGGGAGGAGACCCTGCCCCAAGTGGAGGAGTTCAAGTACCTAGGAGTCTTGTTCACGAGTGGGGGAAGAGTGGATCGTGAGATCGACAGGCGGATCGGTGCGGCGTCTTCAGTAATGTGGACGTTGTACCGATCCGTTGTGGTGAAGAAGGAGCTGAGCCGGAAGGCAAAGCTCTCAATTTACCGGTCGATCTACGTTCCCATCCTCACCTATGGTCATGAGCTTTGGGTCATGACCGAAAGGATAAGATCACGGGTACAAGCGGCCGAAATGAGTTTCCTCCGCCGGGTGGCGGGGCTCTCCCTTAGAGATAGGGTGAGAAGCTCTGCCATCCGGGAGGAACTCAAAGTAAAGCCGCTGCTCCTCCACATCGAGAGGAGCCAGATGAGGTGGTTTGGGCATCTGGTCAGGATGCCACCCGAACGCCTCCCTAGGGAGGTGTTTAGGGCACGTCCAACCGGTAGGAGGCCACGGGGAAGACCCAGGACACGTTGGGAAGACTATGTCTCCCGGCTGGCCTGGGAACGCCTCGGGATCCCCCGGAAAGAGATAGACGAAGTGGCTGGGGAGAGGGAAGTCTGGGTTTCCCTGCTTAGGCTGTTGCCCCCGCGATCCGACCTCGGATAAGCGGAAGAAGATGGAGATGGAATCTGATCAAGCCTCACGTAATTGAAGCACACTCTTGACTGCATCACAAAGTTTTCATGCATTACTTCCTATGCACTTTATTTAATTAGCAAGTGCGTCCATGTGTTCCGCTCTATTGATTTAGCTCTGCACATTTTTAAGAACAAATCCCTGAACCAATTAGGCAAGTGTCGCAGCTTCCACCTTCCTTTTTTTGTTTTTTTGTTTCAGCTTTGTGCTCTTTCATTGTTGTGCGGCAGCACAAACAAGCGTACGTCGTGTCAGCGCCTGTTTAGATTCCTCACTCAGCTTTGGAGACGCCGCCAAACAAAACATCCTAATTAAGTCGCCTGCACGTTGGCGGCGCGTCGCTGGTAACGTCTCCGAAAAATGTTCCTACACGAGACGTTGTGATCTGGCTTTGACGTCGCGACCTTGGAAGAGCGATGTGATTTTTTGGCTAGGTGTACCCAAGCAGCACAATCTAATGAGTGCCAACACAACAGCACGCCCGCAGAGGTAGCAAATAAAACGGTGGTAGTTGTAAAGCAAACTAGTGCGATGGAGAACTTTGTGCAAAATAGGTTCCTCGTCTAACTGAGGGTGCACAAAACAGTTTGCAGGTATTGTTTGGTATATAAAAAGTAATCGTGTCACATTAGATCAGTGCTCCTCAATTATTTCCTGTTTCGCCCCCACAGGAAGGAAAAAAACACCCCCACCAACTCTCCGCCATTGCTATAATAGAAGATAATGGTATCACTGAGCTGTTCCAATCCGGTTTCAGAGCCCTCCACAGCACAGAGTCAACGCTTCTAAAAGTATCTGAAAATATCCTCCTGTCAACAGATTCTGGTAAATGTGTTGTCCTGGTACTTTTAGATCTGTCGACCACACCAATTTAATCACTCGTCTTGAGAACTGTGTGGGCATTAAAGGCCTACTGAAGTGAGATTTTCTTATTTAAACGGGGATAGCAGGTCCATTCTATGTGTCATACTTGATCTTTTCGCGATATTGCCATATTTTTGCTGAAAGGATTTAGTAGAGAACATCCACGATAAAGTTCGCAACTTTTGGTCGCTAATAAAAAAGCCTTGCTTTTACCGGAAGTAGCAGACGATGTGCGCGTGACGTCACTGGTTGTAGGGCTCCACACATATTCACATAGTTTTTAATGGGAGCTACCAGCAGTAAGAGCTATTTGGACAGAGAAAGTGACAATTTCCCCATTATTTTGAGCGAGGATGAAAGATTCGTGGATAAGGAAAGTTAGAGTGAAGCACAAAAAAAAAAGTGACTGCTCCAGACGGCGGCAGTGTGAGCGTTTTAGATGTAATTAGACACATTTACTAGGATAATTCTGGAAGATCCCTTATCTGCTTATTGTTTTAATAGTGTTTTAGTGAGATTGTAAAGACATACCTGAAAGTCGGAAGACTGCGGTGAACGCCAGTGTCTCTCAGAGAAGCCGATGGAGGAGCCAAGATCATTTTGAGCTGCAGGAGGAAGTCAATCAATCAATCAATCAATGTTTATTTATATAGCCCCAAATCACAAATGTCTCAAAGGACTGCACAAATCATTACGACTACAACATCCTCGGAAGAACCCACAAAAGGGCAAGGAAAACTCACACCCAGTGGGCAGGGAGAATTCACATTCAGTGGGACGCCAGCGACAATGCTGACTATGAGAAACCTTGGAGAGGACCTCAGATGTGGGCAACCCCCCCCCTCTAGGGGACCGAAAGCAATGGATGTCGAGCGGGTCCAACATGATACTGTGAAAGTTCAATCCATAGTGGCTCCAAGACAGCAGCGAGAGTCCCGTCCACAGGAAACCATCTGAAGCGGATCAGCAGCGTAGAGATGTCCCCAACCGATACAGGCGAGCGGTCCATCCTGGGTCCCGACGAGCGGTCCATCCTGGGTCTCGACTCTGGACAGTCAGTACTTCATCCATGGTCATCGGACCAGACCCCCTCCACAAGGGAGGGGGGGACATAGGAGAAAGAAAAGAAGAGAAGCGGCAGATCAACTGGTCTAAAAAGGAGGTCTATTTAAAGGCTAGAGTATACAAATGAGTTTTAAGATGAGACTTAAATGCTTCTACTGAGGTAGCATCTCGAACTGTTACCGGGAGGGCATTCCAGAGTACTGGAGCCCGAACGGAAAACGCTCTATAGCCCGCAGACTTTTTTTGAGCTCTAGGAATCACTAATAAGCCGGAGTCTTTTGAACGCAGATTTCTTGTCCCATAATCCACTGAAGTCTCCGGTAAGAGCCGACTTAATATCACAATTATCCCATCCAAAAACTTGCTGGTTGACCTAGAAAACATGTTCGCTTGACCGCTCTGTGTTAAAGCTTCACAGCAAACAAAGAAACACAGGCTGTGTCTCAGTTGCTAAAGGCAGCTGCAATCCACCGCTTTCCACCAACAGCATTCTTCTTTATAGTCCCCATTATTAATTGAACAAATTGCGAAAGATTCAGCAATACAGATGTCCAAAATACTGTGTAATTATGTTATGAAAAGAGACGACTTTTAGCCGCAAGTGGTGCTGGGCTAATATGTTCCCTCCAACCCGAGACGTCACAAACACACGTCCTCATTCCGCAACGTTTTCAACAAGAAACTCCGCGATATATTTAAAATTGTAATTTAGTAAACTAAAAAGGCCGTATTGGCATGTGTTGCAATGTTGATATTTCATCATTGATATATAAACTATCAGACTGTGTGGTCGGTAGTAGTGGCTTTCAGTAGGCCTTTAAGGGCGCTGCCCTCAACTGGTTCGGGTCGTGTCTGACTGACAGGAGTTTTTGTGTAAAAATAGAGAGCTTTATGTCTTCCACAGCTCCTCTTCCACATGAGGTCCCCCAGGGCTCAATCCTTGGCCCTCTTTTATTTGCGCTTTACCTTCTCCCCCATGGTTCTGTTTTCAGGAAGAAAGGTATTTTATTTCTTTTTTATGCCGATTACTGCCAGACTTACTTTCCCATGGCACAAAACAACACGGTCCAACGCAGGGATGTCAAACTCAAATACAGAGTGGGCCAAAATATAAAACTGAACAAAGGCGCGGGCGAAGGTTGAAGAAATTAACCTTTTGATAGGGGCCGAAACAAGTTTTTGTCATGTCTTTGTGATCATGGTTTGTTTAGTTATGTTAGCATACTTCAAGACTCCATTAGTTCCCGTTTTTTCACTCCATTGTTTTGTTTCCATGCCAACCCATTAGTTTTCACCTGTCCCCATGTCACGCACCTGATTGACTTGGACTCATGCACCTGTTGCCAATCACCACGTCACCTTTTAAGCCTGTAGTTTTCAGGTAGTCAGCCTGGCGACATCACCCTCTATCACCTACTACTCACCCTCGATACACCCTTGTAAACCATGCCGATGATCCATGTCCTGTTCTCGTTCCGTTACAGGTAAGTTTTTCTTTATTCATGCCACAGTGCAAGTTTTTGTTTTATGTCCATAGTTTTGCCTGAGTGCAAGTTTTTTTTTTCATAGTCAAATTTTTATACCTCCTCTGTGAGCGCTTTCCGTTTGTTCCTTTTTTGAGTAAAATTAAAATGTCATTACCTTCGGGTCGTGTCCGGTCAAATCGCTTTGCACCACGGGAAAAACAAACCGCACCAAAGTCCACACCATGACAGTTTTGCATTGAATATTGAACAAGCAAGGCTTATATAATTTTATAGTGACATGCAAAATCGAGTTTCAAACAATAATAATAATAATTTAAAAATATTAATGGCATGTCAAATAACATTTAAATACCAATTGAATGCCTCTTTTCTATTTCCAGCCTTCTGAGGTAAACATCAAAATAAACTTTTTTCACAGGCTGATAATAAATTTGAAATAAAATAATAATGAATGACTCAAACATTCAAGCTTTTAAGTAGCAAGAGAGAGTGTGTGAATAAAATGTTAATTATTGCTCATTTTGCTACACTGTTTTGCTTTAACACTGAATATGGAACAAGCAACGCTGATATAACTTAATAGTGCAAAATCAACTTTCAAAAAACAAACGAAAAAACATCATGGTATATTGAATCAAATTTAAATAAAAAAGTGAATGCCTCTTTTCTATTTGCAGCCTTCTGAGGTAAATAACAACATTAACTTTTTCCACAGGCTAATAAATTCGAAAATAAAATAACAATGAGGTGGGCGGGGTTTGGTGGTAGCGGGGGTGTATATTGTAGTGTCCCGGAAGAGTTAGTGCTGAAAGAGGTTCTGGGTATTTGTTCTGTTGTATTTACGTTGTGTTACGGTGTGGAGGTTCTCCCGAAATGTATTTGTCATACTTGTTTGGTGTGGGTTCACAGTGTGGCGCATATTTGTGACCGTGTTAAAGTTGTTTATACCGGGCTGCTGCTCGATTGGTAACGGGCTGCAGAAGAAATTCTTATACATTTTTTTCATTTTTTTTTTTTCATTAATTTTTTTTATTTTTTTTTATTATCAAATCAACATAAAAAACACAAGATACACTTACAATTAGTGCACCAACCCAAAAAACCTCCCCTTTTCATGACAAAAACCTCCCTATTTCATTATGGGCCGCTGGACAAATTATCAAGCGTTAACTGGTCCGCAGCTACAAAAAGGTTGGGGGCAACTGGTTTATACGGCCACCCTCAGTGTGACCTGTATGGCTGTTGACCAAGTATGCTTTGCATTCACTTATATGTGTGTACAAGCCGCATATATTATGTGACTTGTATGGAGGGCATGTGGACATGATGACAGGTTGTAGAGAACGTTAAAGGCAGTGCCTACAAGGCATGCCCTCAATATTGTTGTCCGGGTGAAAATCGGGAGAATGGTTTCCCAGGGAGATTTTCAGGAGGGGCACTTAACTCCCAGGAAAATCGGGAGGGTTGGCAAGTATGAGTATTAGTGGTTAATGCGGTGTTACAGCGGCACCACTACTGTACAATACACGCTGGCCAGCTCTAATGTTAATTTGACATTGCCTCAAGGGCCAAATGAAATTACACGGCGGGCCAAATTTGACACCGATGGGCAACGTCTCATTGACTGCCTGCACGACATCAAAGCCTGGCTTTCAGATAACTTCCTGAGCCTAAATGAAAACAAAACAAAAGTTATGTTGTTTGGTCCAAGTCGCTCTCCCTGCCCCAACTCTGACCTCGGCACTCTGTCCCCGTATCTCAGCGACCGTGTCACAAACGTGGGGGTAAAGTTCGACTCAGGTTTTAAGTTCGAAAAAACTAATCAGCAGCGTCGTACAAAAAAAGCTTTTTTCAACCACGCTAAATAGCGAAAGTGAAATTGTTTTTGTCAGGGCCTGATCTTGACAAATTAATCCAGGCCTTTATCTCGACTTGTCTTGACTACTGCAATGCCCTGTATGTAGGCATTAGCCAGACCTCCCTCGCCCGCCTGCAACTTGTGCAGAACTCTGCTGCTCGTCTGCTCACACAGACCAGCAGGTGTGAGCACATCACCCCATACTAGCATCCCTTCACTGGCGCCCTGTGCACTACCGAATCAACTTTTAACTCCTACTATTTGTTTTCAAATGTCTAAACAACCTCGCTCCAACATATCTCTCCGACCTCCTTCAGCCTTACTGCCCTCCTCACCCCCACAGCTGATCAGCTGCTGTTGACGGTCCGTGACACAACGCTGAAGCTCAGAGGTGACAGAGCTTTCGCCGCTGCTGCTCCCAAGCTCTGGAACGACTTACCTTTGAGTGTTAGACAGACCTCCTCTCTTCCTGTTTTTAAATCGCTCTTGAAAACACTTTTATTCCATGGCCTTTAACACTCTGTGATCTCCATCTTGCTATGGCGTCCCATAGTGCACCTGCTGTGAACCTGCTTCTATTTTTTTTTTTTTTTTTTAGAGACGTCCGATAATATCGGACTGCCGATAATAATTAAAATGTAATATCGGAAATTATCGGTATAGGTTTGAAAATTATCTGTATCTGTTTCAAAAGGTAAAATTTATGACTTTTTAAAACGCCGCTGTGTACACGGACATAAGGAGGAGTACAGAGCGCCAATAAACCCTAAAGGCACTGCCTTGCGTTGCGGCCCAGTCACATAATATCTACGGCTCTTCACATACACAAATGAATACAAGCATACTTGGTCAACAGCCATACAGGTCACACTGAGGGTGGCCATGTAAACAACTTTAACACTGTTATAAATATGCGCCACACTGTGAACCCACACCAAACAAGAATGACAAACACATTTCGGGAGAACATTCACACCGTAACACAACATAAACACAACAGAACCAATACTCAGAATCCCTTGCAGCAATAACTCTTCCTGGACGCTACAAAAAAAAAAAACCCTGCTGCCCCCTTCAACCCCGCCCACCTCAACCTCCTCTTGCTCTCTCAGGGAGTGCATGTCCCAAATTCCAAGCTGCTGTTTTGAGGTATGTTTAAAAAAAAAAAAAAATGCACTTTGTGACTTCACTCATAAATATGGCGGTGCCATGTTGAAATTTTTTTCCATAACTTGAGTTGATTTATTTTGGAAAACCTTGTTACATTTTTTAATGCATCATAACAAAATTAGGCATAATAATGCGTTAATTCCACGACTGTATGTATTGGTATCGGTTGATATCGGAATCTTTAATTAAGAGTTGGACAATATCAGGATATCGGATACAGGCAAAAAAGCCATTATCGGATATCTCTACTTTTAATCCACCAACCAGTCTCAATATTTTATTATTAAAATTTGATTAAAAAGTAGCATCTTGACGATTTCAGATAATCATATCATTCATGAGCTGCGATGAGGTGGCGACTTGTCCAGGGTGTACACTGCCTTCCGCCTGAATGCAGCTGAGATAGGCTCCAGCACCCCCACAATCCCAAAAGGGACAAGCTGTCAGGCTTGACCCTGACACTTTGTTTGTGTTATAGTTTGTGTGTGTGTAGTATTTCCTGTCTTTAGTTCCTGTCAGCACTCTTATTTTGGTTCAGTTTCCTGTTTGTCTCCCTGAGTGCTGTGTCCCCTCAGAAGCGGCTGATTGGCACCTGGCCACACCTGGCGTCAATCAGCCCACTCCTATTTACACCTGCTTTCTCCTCCAGTCTGGGCTGGATTATTGTCATGTTTTGTCGCTCCTGTCGTGTTGTGTCTTTGCAGCGTAGCGGTAAGCTATATTTCGGTAGCTGTTTCTAGCTTACTGTTTTTTTGTTCCCTGCTTCCAGTTTGTTTTCATACTACAAGTAACGACTTCTGTTTCCTGCTCGTTATCTTCGGGCTCCCATACTAGCTCGTTTAGTTTGTTATCCGCCTTGTGCGCGCCTTTTGTTAGTACCCTTTTGTTTGTTTTTTGTCCTAGTATTTTGACCAAATCATGTTTCCTTACTCAATGCCCGCCTCTTTCTCTGCATCTTGAGGTTCGTCACAAACTAACTCTGACACAAGCGGTAGGAAATGGATGGATAGCATTCATGAGTCAAGAACCAAACTTCAACTTAACTTCAACACAAAGTTCTTGATTAAAAATACGAATGTTGTGACTTGCTGGTGGAGTTTCTTGCTTGGGAGTTTGCTTTGTTCCCAAGAAGAAGCTGTCCACTCGTCCAGTAAATCCGAGCGTCCATGTGAGGCGGCGAGGAATCCACCTGAGACTCAATCTCATTCTCAGTGCCGCTGATGGAAAGATGCATCCTTTCCATTACTTTTCCTTTCTTTTCACCCAAGTCCGCCTTTTGCCTCATGCCAGACAGGCAGGGGTCATGTTTACCCGCTCTCCAACACTTTTTGCTGCGGGCGCCATCAGGGCAGATTTACGTCCCACGTCCTCAAGCGTGCGAGAAGACGAGAAGGAGACGTGGCTGCTGCGCTTGATTAAATCTCCTCAAAAGCCGCCGCGTGGCCTTGGCGGTTTATTATTGGCAGGCGCTCGCCGGTGACGTGCGAGGACCCGATCGATCTTTGGCTGGTAATGAGCAAGCGGACAGTAATTTGTGGCCGTAACTCTGGCGGCCATATTGATCGCGGCGGACGTGGCGTGAGGAGCGGACACAAATCACAGTGCAAGTGTTAGACGTCCCCCTTCCCCCACCTCCCCTCTGATGAGATAAATCCGCTGGCCTCCATGTTGCCACTCAGCACTTTTTCCACTTCCGTCTCATGTTTTGACAACCTGCATCAATCCATTTGACGGGACGTAGCGAGGGGGGGAAGGGGCTGGTGTGCTACACCGGTAAGACATGTCCTGAATAGCAAGACCCTTCCTTGTTAACTTGGGGGTGATACAGAAAATAGGTCAGTATTACAGGCCTACTGAAATTAGATTTTCTTATTTAAACGGAGATAGCAGGTCCATTCTATGTGTCATACTTGATCATTTCGCGATATTGCCATATTTTCGCTGAAAGGATTTAGTAGAGAACGTCGACGATAAAGGTCGCAACTTTTGGTCGCTAATAAAAAAGCCTTGCCTTAACCGGAAGTAGCAGACGATGACGTCACCCGTGTGAGGGCTCCTCACATCCTCACATTGTTTATAACGGGAGCCTCCGGCAGCAAGCGCTATTAGGACCGAGAAAGCGACAATTTCCCCATTAATTTGAGCGAGGATGAAAGATTTGTGGATGATGATATTGATAGCGAAGGACTTGAAAAAAAAAAAAAAAAAAAAAAAAAAAGACAATTGCATTGGGACGGATTTAGATGTTTTGAGACACATTTACTAGGATAATTCTGGGAAATCCCTTATCTTTCTATTGTGTTGCTAGTGTTTTAGTGAGATTAAATAGTACCTGATAGTCGGAGGGGTGTGTCCACGGGTGTCTTGACGCCAGAGTCTCTGAGGGAAGTCGACGGCAGTTGCATAGACGGCGCAAGCTCAGCTGATCTCCGGTAAGAGGCGATTTTTTACCACAATTTCTCACCGAAATCAGTCGGTTGACAAGTGGTCGGGAACCATGTTCGCTTGACCGCTCTGATCCATAGTAAAGCTTCACCTCCGGGAATTTTAAACAAGGAATCACCCTGTGTTTGTGTGGCTAAAGGCTAAAGCTTCCCACCTCCATCTTTCTACTTTGACTTCTCCATTTTTGATTGAACAAATTGCAAAAGATTCAGCAACACAGATGTCCAAAATACGGTCTAATTGCGCGATGAAAAGAGACAACTTTTAGCCGCAAGTCGTGCTGAGCTAATATGTCCCCTCCAACTCGAGACGTCACACGCACGCGTTATCATTCTGCGACGTTTTCAACAAGAAACTCAGCGGGAAATTTAAAATTGGAATTTAGTAAACTAAAAAGGCCGTATTGGCATGTGTTGCAATGTTAATATTTCATCATTGATATATAAACTATCAGACTGCGTGGTCGGTAGTAGTGGGTTTCAGTAGGCCTTTAACTCCAAACATTTCTTCAGAAAAAAATTAATCTTTAACATCAATATTTATGGAACATGTCTACAAAAAATCTAGCTGTCAAAACTGAATATTGCATTGTTGCATTTCTTTTCACAGTTCATGAACTTACATTCATATTTTGTTGAAGTATTATTCATTAAATATATTTATAAACAATTTTTGAATTGTTGCTATTTTTAGAATATTTAAAAAAAATCTCATGTACCTCTTGGCATACCTTCAAGTACCCCCAGGGGTACGCGTACTCCCATTTGAGGTTCACTGCTATAGTGAACAGTAGGCACCTCTAATATAAAAGTTTATTTCCTGGTAGTTTTAGACCAGGGGTCGGCAACCTTTACCACTCAAAGAGCCATTTTGAGCCGTTTCACAAAGTAAAGAAAACAATGGGAGCCACATAACTCTTTTGAAATTTATAATGAAATAATACTGCATACAGAGTTTTTTTTTTCTTTCTTTGTGCTATGTGTAAACCAGGGGTCTCACACACGCGGCCCGCACCTTAATATGAAAATTTAATGTTAGCGCGGCCCGCGAGTTTTATATAAATGCCGCTTGACAGCGTCCCGCTTGCTAACCGACCCAATTTTCCCGGGAGACTCCCGAATATCAGACTAATTATTCTTTCGAATGTACGCTGGTGTTCACCCAATGAACAATAATAAGGGCATGCAATGATGTCTCTACCGCCCTCTACAGCTTGTACAAATAGTTTGCCAGCCCAAATAATATTTTGACGAGGCTATTGCCGACACACGTAAGAGACTGCAAGGCATCCTTATTCAACAGCAATACAGGTTACACTGAGGGTGGCTGTTTAAACAACTTTAGCACTCTTACTAAACTGCGCCACACTGTGAACCCACATCAAACAAGAATGACAAAATAATTTCGGGAGAACATCCGCACTATAACACTACAGAACAAATACCCAGAATCCCATGTATCCTGACTATTCCGGGCTCCATTATACACCCAGCTACCACCAACCCAAACCCCCCCCCCTGATCCCTTTGTGTGTTGGTTGAGGTGGGCGGGGTTGGGTTGATGGTAGCTTGTGTATAATTGAGCCCAGAACAGTCAGGATACATGGGATTCTGGGTATTTTTTCTGTCGGGTTTCTGTTGTGTTATAGTGCGGATGTTCTCCTGAAATGTGTTTGTTATTCTTGTTTGGTGTTGGTTCACAGTGTTGTGCATATTAGTAAGAGTGCTAAAATTGTTTATATCACAACTCTCAGTGTGACCTGTATGGCTGTAAACATGTATGCCTTACAGTTGCGTATGCGTTCAGATAGAGGTCGCATCCAAAATGTGACCAGACGGCTGGCACGCAGATAGCATTGTGAAAATCCTGTAGCGATGACATGTAGAAAGGGTGTTAGAGGCATTATCATCGCGGCACGCCCTCAAAGTTGATGGTAAAAATCTAAAAATGCTTACCCGGGAGATTTCTGATAGAGACATTAAAATTGGAAATCTACCGGACTTCTCCTGGCGGTCTGCAAGTATGCGGCTGAGCCACATCAGAGTGGTCAAAGAGCCGAACGCGGCTCCGGAGCGGCGGGTTGCCGACCCCTGTTTTAGACCTATACTTTGGATATTAATCATACAATGTTCATTTAACGTACAAGCAGTTAGTTTCAGTGGTTTGTTTATCATCTGAAGTCGTACTCCGTTCTGGTAATTCATATTGTAGAAAAGTCACATTAAAAAGACAAACTCTTCATTATGTGTGTTTGGAAATGTAAAGCTGTTGTGTAAAATGAAGCGAGCTCTCCAGCTGAAGTTCCTGCGTGGCCGCGAGCTAAAGAACGCCACCGCCTCCCGTTAACGCGTGTAATTAGTTGGCGGCATTGTTTGCGGAAAATGTGCTGAACAAACCTGCTTTGAAGCCACATTCCGGTCACGGATAGCGGCTCTGTCTCTCCATGGGAGTTTTCCCCCCCGCCCTCTCTTTTACCTGAAGCAAAGCTCATTTTGCTGGAAAATTGGCTCTCCTCCTCCTCCGTCGTTCTAAATGCAGCCGCCATTGTAGCGCCGTGAGGGCTAATCCAATTAGCTATAGGAGGCAATTGGCGATATCTCTCACCGTGTCACCTGCACAGGAGGGCAAGTGGTTAGGGAGGTTTTTAAAATAATGGGGGATTTACGGCACGCCAGATAACATGCAAATGGTTCGTCGGCTCCGTTTCAACCGTCGACGTCCTTGGCCCGCCGCCCAGCTTTTAGTCGCCGTAAACATTTTACCAGCTACAAAGCATAACCCGCGCCGTGCCCTCGTCGTCCAGACATTCACGCAGCGGCCGTATTTCTACTGAGCCGTCCAGATGGCGTGGTGCGTCCGCCACAGCTTGGCGGGAAAAGGATGCTGGGAAAACAATATTTTGGGTCAATGAAGGGTCACTGGGTAGTTTTCTTGTGCAAGAATGCTGTTACTTTATTTTATGTGATAGAGCTTTCGCTGCTGCTCCCAAGCTCTGGAACGACCTACCTCTGAGTGTTAGACAAGCCTCCCCTCTTCCTGATTTTAAATCTCTCTTAAAAACATACTTTTATTCCTTGGCTTTTAACACTGAGTGATATCCATCCTGCAATGGCGCTCCATTATACACCTGCTGTGAACCTGTTTTTATGTTTTATTTATTTTTTATCATGTTTGTGTTGTGTTGTTTGCTCTGTTCTCGTATTATCTTTTAACCTGCCCATTGTACAGCACTAAATTTTAAATGTGCTTTATAAATAAAGTTGCTTTGATTTGTTGTTTTTTGTTCAACCTGTGGTCAATTTGTACTTCAGGACATGCATTTACATCCATCCATCTTCTTCCGCTTATCAGAGGTTGGGTCGCGGGGGCAACAACCTAAGCAGGGAAACCCAGACTTCCCTTTCCCCAGCCACTTCGTCTAGCTCTTCCCGGGGGATCCCGAGGCGTTCCCAGGCCAGCCGGGAGACATAGTCTTCCCAACGTGTCCTGGGTCTTCCCTGTGGCCTCCTACCGGTTGGACGTGCCCTAAACACCTCCCTAGGGAGGCGTTCGGGTGGCATCCTGATCAGATGCCCGAACCACCTCATCTGGCTCCTCTCGATGTGAAGGAGCAGCGGCTTTACTTTGGAGTTCCTCCCGGATGGCAGAGCTTCTCACCCTATCTCTAAGGGAGAGCCCCGCCACACGGCGGAGGAAACTCATTTCGGCCGCTTGTACCCGTGATCTTATCCTTTCGGTCATGACCCAAAGCTCATGACCATAGGTGAGGATGGGAACGTAGATCGACCGGTAAATTGAGAGCTTTGCCTTCCGGCTCAGCTCCTTCTTCACCACAACGGATCGGTACAACGTTCGCATTACTGAAGACGCCGTACCGATCCGCCTGTCGATTTCACGATCCACTCTTCCCTCACTCGTGAACAAGACTCCTAGGTACTTGAACTCCTCCACATGGCTGTCCTAAGTTTCCAATAATTCCTACGACTATTTGGTTCTTTTTTTAATTTATTATGAGTCTACTGAAAATGTGAGCAAATCTGCTGGGTCAAAAGTATACATACAGCAATGTTAATATTTGGTTACATGTCCCTTGGCAAGTTTCACTGCAATAAGGCGCTTTTGGTAGCCATCCACATAGTCTGGTTGAATTTTTGACCACTCCTCTTGAAAAAATTGGTGCAGTTCAGCTAAATGTGTAGATTTTCCGACATGGACTTGTTTCTTCAGCATTGTCCACACGTTTAAGTCAAGTCTTTGGGAAGGCAATTCTAAAACAGTCATTCTGGCCTGATTTAGCCATTATTTTCCCACTTTTGATGTGTGTTTGGGGTCGTTGTCCTGTTGGAACACCCAACTGCGCCCAAGACCCTACTAGGGCCACCAGGAGAGCACACACCATCATAAAGGACAGTACACACCCCCAGTGCAGTCTCTACAGCCTTCTACCATCAGGCAGACGATACAGGAGCCTGAAATCCAGGACTACGAGACTGACAAACAGTTTCTACCCACAGGCCATCAGGCTTGTGAATGCTAGCTCCCGCCCCCCATCTTTACTTTAGTCTTTTTGAACAGTCAGACCCCGCCTCAGGTGAAGGTAATGTAACCTTTGCAAACCGCACTTCAAATCAAGGATGGCAAGGCAAGCAGTGGTAAGAATTTACAAACATTTATTTAAATCCCAAACAGTGTCAAAAGGTGAACAAAACAGGAAGACAAAGCACCAACAATCTGTAACAGTAATAAATAAAGACAATATTAGTATCATGTATTATATATAGTACATTTATATTTAAATATATTTCAAAGTTGCGTGCATTAAATAGGCCTATATATATATATTTAATCAAAATAAGCATATTAAAATAATCAAAATATAAGTCATTATATCAAAATACATATATTCACAATCAAAAGGTCAAACATCAAATATATCAAAGTAAAGAATTAAATGACAAAACAGATTTAGCAAAATAAATTAGCAATCAACAAAACTCATTTAACCGGTTACATCATGACATAATCTCATCATCAAAATAATCACCTCAGTAGTTGTTTGATGTATGAAGACAGAAACTCTTGGTCAGGACAGACAACCTCCTCTAGCAGTGACAGGCAGCAGGCTGGCAGAAAATTGGCATTTTCCTCACTTAAATAGCCCATAGCCCCGCCCACTAGCTGGGACCAATTTGACAGGGGAAATTAAGAAAACAGTTCTTTTGTAAATTTAACCATCAGATGTCTAAAACGTATTCACATAGTACTTTTGCATTTTTAAAGCAGTCACTTTTGTCCACAGTGTTTTCAGGTTTAGACAACACAACTTTCAAATGTCCCTCAGCAACACCCAGCTCCTGACAATCATGGTTTTGCCCAAATTAGGCCTAATTAGTCAAAGCAGGTGTGCTCACCTACATAAAGCTTTCAGCCCCACCCTGACTCTTTTAACCAGACATGCAGAGCCATGGTGAGTGACAGCTTACATTTTGTTTGTGGAGCATGCTGTTTGTGGTGTCAATGTTGAGCTTTTTAACAAATGTGCACGGTTTGTGAGGAAGCCAAAGGTCAAACTGTCACATGAACAAAAGACAGCTACCTTGACCACCCCCGAACTGTGAACCATCACTGTAGACACCTTTCACATTTGATCACTAAAGACACTTTAAGTGCTGCTGTGACCCAAGGTCACCTCCATATTTATACGGTTGACTGTCAATCAGAATGTGCAATAATGTTATGTTACTTACTGTGTCTTGTATATACTTTTTATTTGTATTTTTTTGTTTTTAACTAAGTACCGTGCGATTTGTTGAAGTGTGGACTCGCAAAGTAAGATTTTCATTGTACGGCGAGCTGTCTGTTTAACTGTGCATATGACAATAAACAATCTTGAATCCTGAATCTTGAAGACCCAACCTCCCGGGTGATAATTTTAGGTTGTCCTGAAGAATTTGGTTGGAATCCTCCTTTTTCAGTGTCCCATTTACTTTCTGTAAAGCACCAGTTCCATTGGCAGCAAAACAGGCCCAGATCATAATACTACCACCACCTTGCTTGACGGTTAGGTGTGGTGTTCCTGGGATTAAAGGCCTCACTTTTTCTCCTCCAAAAATATTGCTGCGTATTATGGTTAAACAGCTACATTTTTGTTTCATCTGACTACAAAACTTTACACCAGAATGTCTTATCTTTGTCCATGTGATGTCATCCATCCATCCATCCATCCAGTTACTACCACTTGTCCCGTTCAGGGTCGCGGGTTGTTGCTGGAGCCTATCTCAGCTGCATTCGGGCGGAAGGCGGGGTACACACTGGACAAGTCACCATCTCATCACAGGGCCAACACAGATAGACAGACAACATTCACACTCACATTCACACACTAGGGACCATTTAGTGTTGCCTCTAAATATATTCCTGGGTATTATGGCCAAGCAGACCACTTTTTGTTTCATCTGACCACAGAGCTTTCCTCCAGAAGGTCTTATCTTTGTCCATGTGGTGTCAGATGAAAGAAAAATTGAGCTGATTGACCACCGTACATGATAAATAATTTTTTGTCGGAATAATCACATTTTGCTATGGATTATCAGAGTAAATTACTTCCATTGATCTTTAAAGGGGAATTTTGCCCATCATTTTGTCTATATAAAACAAGAACAAATGTATACTATTCTGCCTATAGAGCCCTTTAAAAACATGTAAAAACCGGCAACAAGACATGTACATCACGTGACCTGAATAATAATCAAGTATTACCGATATTGTTATTACAAGTGCTAATGCAGACAAACTATTTCTAACGGTGTCGTGATCACAGAGAGCTAGGGAAATGCACTTGAAAAAAAAAATTAAAAAAAAAAATCCTATTGTTCACCATCATTATTAAAGATTACCTCAATGCATTGTAAATATTAAACGAATGCGATCAAAAGTTTGTTTACCATGAAGCCAATTGAAGCTGCTTAAATATGCCTATGAAGCTTTTAAAAAAACATCTAAACACCTCCATTAAGGTTTTATATACACAATGACAGAATATATGTAAGGTAGTAACAGGTACATGTATAATAACATTTAAAATTTACGTATTTTGATCATTTCAATTTCAATAATGCATCACAAAGTTTGCTTTTCCACCCTTCATCACTAATTATTACTCACAAACAAAATAAAACATCATTTACTGTACAATGTCTGCTGTCATTAAGATGTCGACTGCTAGGATGTTCATATATTCCCATTTATATGAAGAATGTCTCATAATTCTCATGCAGAAACGGGAAGAGGGGTGTGTGGGGACCAAGTGTCTTTTTGTGTCGTTCTCGCCATTTCTGGGTCTTAAATAACTGTCAACGTGTCCCAACTTGTTGGATTACTGTCAGGTTCAAACACCGATGACATCTATTAGACAAGACAAGAAGCAACAGAGACAGGATTCAATTTAGCTCATGAAGAGAAACGTCGAGGGCTGCACACTCAGCTACAGCCTCCTACCAAGCTTTCAAGGCAGTCCCAACACGTTCCTCCTTTATTTGGGCATTTTCTGATTGTGTTACATTACACAGCTGCTCCTAAGGGAAGGGGGTCATAAACTTCTGCCGCACTTGGTCATATACAGTTAAAAAAAAAGGTGCCTGGAGCGGTCTCAGGTCTGCTCCTTTTCTGCTTTGTAGATTTCGGGTCATGACAAGGTCTTCCTGTGGCTGTCCAATAGTTTAAAGAAACCGACACCTCCACGTCGCATCCCATCGCACACAGTGGAGGTTTACAAGCTGTAGGCCTTTTGCTTGATAAGATCAAAGACAGCTTTTGTCTTCTGGCAGGGCAGCCTAAACTCATGGGAAAACAGGTTTTGGGATAACTTATATGCAATTATTCTGACAATTACCTATTCAGGCGTCTCATGCCCAGGTGAGATGCATTATTTATGATCTGGAATGAATATACAGAAGCCGCAGACCACTTGATGTAAACATATGGACACACAATATTGATCACGGCGCCTCTATAAATAGTTTGTCTGTGTTAGCACTCATAATAACAATATCCCTAATAATACTTGGTTAATATTCAAGTCACAATGTTGGTGGTTTTTGAATAGTTATTTTTCTGATTGGGTGGAATGGAGTAACTCCCATTGGCTCCACTGTAAGCGGACTTTTATGTCCATGTATGTTTATTTGATATTCAGAATGAATTTAAAAAAAAAATCCCTCTGTCATGTCTTTCATAGTGATTGTGAACAATTGGCATAATTCCAAAAAAGTGCAGTTCCCCTTTGAGCTGTTATATTGACAAACTGAGCTGGTGAGCTGCTGCATCGCCTCGGAGTTGGTTGAAGGAAATCCTAGATTATAAATCATGCCTCTCACCTGGATAGTAGAAGGTTGTGGCCATAAACCGGGAAGTTGGTAAACTTTGACATTCCACTTAAATTTGGACATGGCAAAACACGAAAAGACGCTTGTTTGCGGCAACTTTATTTTAAACCCGTGTGAAGATTCTGATCAAATCTTCATCCAAACGGGAAGATATGAACATCCCGTCAGTCGGCATCCAAGTGACAGCAGATATTGTGCAGTAAGTTATAATATGTTTGTCGTTTTTACTTTTTATTTAGCATTTAGCAATACTGCTACATGAAGCTTAGTGTTTCACTGAAGCTGGATCTGTTTAGCACACTGCTTCTAAAACTTGTAGTTCATACTCCCTATATTCAGGCTCAAAAATATAAGATTCTGGATCATCATTGTAGTGTTGTTTTTGGAAGGAAAACCGCACTTTGTGATGCTTCTGTAAAATTAGTGCCCTGCCGTAAACTTAAAATGATCAAAGTATGCAAATATTACATGTTATTATGAATGTGCCTGTTGCTGTCATGTCTTTGTGATCATGTTTTGTTTAGTTGTGTTAGATTACTTCAAGACTCCATTAGTTCCTGTTTTTTCACTCCATTGTTTTGTTTCCATGCCTACCAATCAGTTGACCTGTCCTCACGACTCACACACCTGGATCATTTGAACTCATGCACCTGCTTTCAAGCACCACGGCACTATTTAAGCCTGTAGTTGCCAGGCAGTCAGCCTGGCGACATCATCCTCTACACACCCTTGCTCCATGCTCTTTTCTTGTTTCCCATAAGTTTTGTTATTCATGCCATAGTTTGCAAGTTTTGTTTTATGTCCATAGTTTATGTTGTAGTAATAGTTTTGTTTCATAGCCAAGTGAGCGCCTTTCGTTTGTTCCTTTATTTGAGTTAAGATTAAAATATGTCGTTACCTTCACATCGTGTCCAATCCAGTCGCTTTGCACCTTGGGATAACAACTCACACCATAGTCCAAGTCGTGACAGTTACTACATTAAAAATATAATTACTGCATGTATATAAAACATTGATGGATATTTGTTCATGTTTTGTAATAGAGCTGTTCTGGCTGGAGTAGAACGACTCCTTTTGGTTCCATTGTTAACTGACTTTTGCTTGCGTTTATTTGCGATTCAGAATGCATCAAAAAGAGAAAAAAACATGGGTGTTCTTGTCCCACCATAACGATTGTAAATGATGGACAAAATTGCCCCAAAAAAGTGTGGTTCCCATTCAACTTAATACTAGTGCTGTCAAATTATTAAATGTTTTAATCAGGTTTCACACATTTGCATTTACGTTAAATTGCAGTAAATCACTTGCGTGCATAATTTCAATTAGCTTTAAAAATAACCCCAATATTTTGGCGCCTCCAAGTCCGAGTCCATGGTTCTCACCCGGAAAAGGGTAGAGTGCCATCTCCGGGTTGGGGAGGAGACCCTGCCCCAAGTGGAGGAGTTCAAGTACCTAGGAGTCTTGTTCACGAGTGGGGGAAGAGTGGATTGTGAGATCGACAGGCGGATCGGTGCGGCGTCTTCAGTAATGCGGACGTTGTATCGATCCGTTGTGGTGAAGAAGGAGCTGAGCCGGAAGGCAAAGCTCTCAATTTACCGGTCGATCTACGTTCCCATCCTCACCTATGGTCATGAGCTTTGGTTCATGACTGAAAGGACAAGATCACGGGTACAAGCGGCTGAAATTAGTTTCCTTCGCCGGGTGGCGGGGCTCTCCCTTGGAGATAGGGTGAGAAGCTCTGCCATCCGGGAGGAACTCAAAGTAAAGCCGCTGCTCCTCCACATCGAGAGGAGCCAGATGAGGTGGCTCGGGCATCTGGTCAGGATGCCACCCGAACGCCTCCCTAAGGAGGTTTTTAGGGCACGTCCAACCGGTAGGAGGCCACGGGGAAGACCCAGGACACTTTGGGAAGACTATGTCTCCCGGCTGGCCTGGGAACGCCTCGGGATCCCCCGGCAAGAACTAGACGAAGTGGCTGGGGAGAGGGAAGTCTGGCCTTCCCTGCTTAGGCTGCTGTCCCCGCGACCCGACCTCTGATAAGCGAAAGATGATGGATGGATTTTGGCACAAATGCAATTTTACTGTCAAAATGTCACAAAAAATGGTTTTCTAATGTTTTACTTGAATGCCTGTCACTAACTTATGCATTGACCTGATAACTGACTGTAAAAGACCCTAAGCTGGCTTTTTAGGTGACCACCCGCGGTTAAATCAAAGGAGCATGTGCGGTCAAAGTAAAATGAGTGATTAATCTGTGTTTATACATGATCAATGCGATATTGTCGAGTCCAAGTGTGAGTTTTGACAGCTGTAATTAAAATACAAGAAACGAATCATAGTTGGAGTGTTTTTCAGTGTAATAGATGTCCTTATAGCTCCAAACCACAATCATAGTGGGACTAATGTGGTACATACATTTTTTATTTTTTCATTATTTTCGTCCCAGCATATTGGGGCTTGTTTACATGAGGAGGCGTATTTGTGTGTATCAAAAGTTGCAAAAAACACCTCAAAATACTGTCATTTGCCAACGTGTGCACGCCATCTGCTTGCCCTTATCCAAAAGTATATTTCTAACTCTTTACTCTGCATATTGTACATTTTGTGCTGCTACCAAAGTTGTCTTTATACACAAGAATGATATTGCCGGCAAACATCCACAAAAATGCTGTCAAAGTTTGCATGCCTTTGAATTGTATAACAATTGCCTTATTGCTGTAACGTCAACAAGAATCCTTAATTAAAGCGTTTTCGTCAACGTCATAGCACTCCTCGTAACGGGGTTGATTTACCGTATTTTCCGGACCATACGGCGCACTGGATTGTAAAGCGCACTGCCTTAAAATGGTGTATTTTCCATCTTTTTCATATATAAGGTGCCCCGGATTATGGCGCATTAAAAGAGTCATATTAATATTATTTTCTAAATGTAAAGCACTTCTTTGTGGACTACACAACATGTAATGGTGGTTCTTTGGTCAAAATGTTGCATAGATTATGCTTTACAGATCATTTTTAAGCCGCTTTCTGACAGTCGCTTCCGAATGTGGCATTTTGTGGTCGGTCTAATTTTCGTGACTCACCTTTGACAGTGTCTCCCCCCCGTCTTATTTGTTGTAGTGGTGTAGCGTGCAAGGACGGGAGTAGAAGAAGTGTCAAAAGATGAAGCTAACTGTTTTAATGACATTCAGACTTTACTTAAATCAACAATAGAGCAGCATTTCCTCACCTGGAAACAACAACAATGTTAAATGTGTCCTGTGAAAAAACGAAACTCTCTAATAACTAATGTTCCTTGGGTGAATATTGTAAAGTCACTATACCGGTATGTTTTAGCGAGTTAACTGACAGATATAAGTAAAAACTTTACACGACTTTATATAAGGAAATGGCAACAGCGGAGGATGAATGTCCCATAACAAGAAAATTTGAGAAAAAAAAAGCTTATCGACTATGGTGTCGGTACATACTAGAAAGGCGGACGCAAGCAATTTTTCCGGATTTATGCAGATCCCAAATACAGATCAGCAGTTACCAGAAGGTAAGAAAAGTTGCTTTTGCATTATTTTGCGAAACAAAATGCCAGATAATTTGTTTTATCTTATACACACACCATAATAAGACTTGTATGTTTAATGCGCTGACAATCCATCAAGCTTACCAAAGTCGTACTAAAACATTTTGGTAGATTTTTTAGTGCCATGTGTAATGTTCTATATTTTCAAAGGAACATGTAAAATGTTGGTGTTGTTTACCTGAGTCATATTGCCACCATACTGCAGTCTACACATATATCTTATGTTTGACTGCCATTTACTGGTCACACTTATCATTACACCATGTACCAAATAAAATTGTTTCGAGATCTGTAAGCAAAACAATTTTTTTTCGTACATTAGGCACACCGGGTTATAAGGCACACTGTCGAGTTTTGAGGAAAAAAATAATATTTTAAGTGTGCCTTATAGTCCGGAAAACACGGTTTATCCAAATTGAAATTCTTAATTACTCAGATTCCGAATTGATTCAAAACTTTCAAGAATGTATTCTATGCCATCTCTGCACTCACTTACTGCGTGTATACGTCATACATCAGCAGACAAAGGAGGAGCTTTTGTATCCAGTAACCTATTCTAAATTTTTTTTTTATCATTTTTATACCAAATACTCGATTTGAATCGAGAACTGTGTATAAATCGAGCATCGGATCGTCACCATGAGAATCGCAACCGAGGTGAATTGTAAAATTTTACATCCTTACTACTCTTCAGAGGTGCTGAAAGAACTCGATTCCCACCTGAATTGCAATTCGTATTTATTTAGCTTACAAATGGATTCATAATTTTCAAAAAGTGATTAAAAACATTTTTTTTTTTTTTACTCGACTAATTTCCACAAAAGCAACCTATAACTTATACATTATATGTAATACATCACCTATAGACAATAGTACAATCTTTTTTGGTGTAATTTTGAAGCAGTTTGTGCCTGTTGTTTACTATAACTATAATTAGTGATAAGTTTGAATATTCATTATATTATGGTGGACATTGTGAAAATTATTCAAATAGTAAAAAAATGTAAATGAAAAATCAAGCTTTGCTAAATGTCTTTAAAACAACCCTGGAGTTATGCTAACTACAAAACCCAAAACCAGTGTAGTTGGCACGTTGTGTAAATGGTAAATAAAAACAGAATACAAGGATTTACAAATCCTTTTCAACTTAAATTCAACTGAATAGACTGCAAAGACAAGATATTTAATGATCGAACTAAGAAATTTCATTTTTTTTTTGCTAACAATCATTAACTTAGAATTTAATGGCAGCAACACATTGCAAAAACGTTGGCGCAGGGACATTTTTACCACTGTGTTACATGGCCTTTCCTTTTATCAACACTCAGTATACGTTTGGGAACGGAGAAGATCCAATTTTTGAAGCTCTTCAGGTGAAATTCTTTCCCATTGTTTTTTGATGTACCGCTTATGTTGTTCAACAGTCCGGGATCTTCCTTGTGGTATTTTAGGCTTCGTTATGCGCCACACATTTTCAATGGGAGACAGGTCTGCACTACAGGGAGGCCAGTCTAGTATCCGCACTCTTTTACTCTGAAGCCACGCTGTTGTAACACGTGGTTTGGCATTGTCTTGCTGAAATAAGCAGGGGCGTCCATGATAACATTGCTTGGATGGCAACATATGTTGCTCCAAAACCTGTATGTACCTTTCAGCATTAATGGTGCCTTCACAGACGTGTAAAGTACCCATGCCTTCGGCACTAATACACCCCTATACCATCACAGATGCTGGCTTTTGAACTTTGCGCCTATGGCAATCTGTATAGTTATTTTCCTCTTTGTTACGGACGACACAACGTCCACAGTTTCCCAAAAAAATTTGAAATCTGGACTGGTCAGACCACAAAATACTTTTCCACTTTGCATCAGTTCATCTTAGATGAGCTCGGGCCCAGCGAAGCCGGCTGCGATTCTGGGTGTTGTTGACAAATGGCTTTCGCTTTGCATAGTAGAGTTTTAACTTGCACTTACAGATGTAGCGACCAATTGTACTTACTGACAGTGGTTTTAAAATAACAAGGTTTCTCAGTTGGAACGTTAAGTATCTTGTCTTTGCAGTCTATTCAATTAATTATAGGTTGAAAAGGATTTTCAAATCATTATATTCAGTTTTTATTTACCATTTATAAAACCTACCAACTTCAATGGTTTTGGGGTTATGTATATTTGATAGTCGGTTTTAAGCATGAGGTCTGTAAATTGAATCTCTTTGTTTTTTCAGCGACGTTGCTGTTAAAAAGTGTAAAGTTAGCGCAAATACACTAGCTATGCAAGAACTAATGTTTGTGTCCTTTTGTCGCACTCCTTAATTGTACATGTTTTATGTGTGCCGTGCACCCAAAATGCATCAGCTCAACTAATTACAATGCTATGTGCGAGTGTTACACTTGCAGATTCAGCTTATCATTTATGTCATAGTGGAAGCCGACAGAAGAGTTTTTGAGCGTAGAGGAGAAATTTCCCAGCTAACAAAGTGCATTTTCGTGTCTAAGCTGCCACTTTTTGCCCTCTCTCGCCTGTCACCAAAATCCCCGCAGAACACTGTCAGACCTTGCCGCTAGTGACAGACTCCCTTTGACATGTGTGCCTTTTTTTTTTTAACGCTCTCTGGGCTGAGCCGCTGAAGTACTCCACCTCTTTATTTCCAGTGTTTGCCGTTTGCACTCGCTGTGTTTTTCCGTATGTTTCTTTATGCAAATTGTCTGCCATTTAAACACAAGCTAATTGGCTATCAGCACACGTCATGTGCAAACGTTTGGGCAATCCCATGTTAGTTTTTATGTAACGCAGATTTGAATACCTAATCATTCCAAACATAAATTAAAGAAATCGACTTCGACTTCTTGTCATTCAAATTTGAATTTTACAAATAAGAACAACATTTTGTTGGATTAGCCTTTGGTAGTGCAGGATTTTAAAAAAACAATAAGGTGCAGATATAAATAAATGGATTACTGTACAGATAAATATATTGTACTTTTGCATATGCATCCAGGTTTATGGATGTATGTTATATTGTCTTTTTTTTTTTATTCCAGCGAGTTAATCCATTTTGGGGGGAGTTGAGGGGATAATTTAATTATGATGCGTTCAAGAGTCTTATGGGCTGAGGGAAGAAGATGTTACAGAACCTGAAGGTTCTGCTTCGGAGGCTGCGGAACCTCTTTCTAGAGTCCAGCAGTGAAAACAGTCCTTGGTGGGGGTGGGAGGAGTCTTTGCAGATTTTCTGAGCCCTGGTCAGGCAGCGGCTTTTTGCGATCTCCTGCATAGGAGGAAGAGGAGTCCTGATAATCTTTTCTGCCGTCCTCACCACTCTCTGGAGAGACTTCCAGTATGAGGCATTGCAGGCTCCAGTCCAGACAGTCAGCAGGCTCTCTGTAGAGACTCTGTAGAATGTGGTGAGAATGGCCAATGACTTATGGACAATTAGTTTCTATATGCACTGCCCACGGTTCTCTTGATGGCGGCAATGTTTTTCCACTAATTTTGCAAAAATTTGGCACACATTTGCTTGTCGGCCCCTAACTAGTGTGGTGTGCCATGGGAGATTATCTAATTTCATCTACTTGGGTTAAAAATATTTTTTTGCAAAGCAGTAATTCTAGTCTACAAATGATGTGTTGTTGTTGAGTGTCGGTGCTGTCTAGAGCTCAGTAGAGTAGCCATGTAATACTCTTCCATATCAGTAGGTGGCAGCCGGTAGCTAATTGCTTTGTAGATGTCAAACAGCAAGAGGCAACGTGCAGGTAAAAAGGTGTCTAATGCTTAAACCAAAAATAAACAAAAGGAAAGTGCCCCTAAGAAAAGGCATTGACGCCTAGGGAAGGCTATACAGAACACAACTAAAACTGAACTGGCTACAAAGTAAACAAAAACAGAACCCTGGACGACAGCAAAAACTTACTGTGGGACAAAGACGGCGTCCACAATGTACATCCGAACATGACATGACAATCAACAATATCCCCAAAAAGAAGGATAAAAACAACTGAAATATTCTTGATTGCTAAAACAAAGCAGATGCGGGAAGTATTGCTCAAAGGAAGACATGAAACCGCTACAGGAAAATACCAAAAAAAGAGAAAAGGCTACCAAAATGGGAGCACAAGACAAGAACTAAAACACTACACGCAGGAAAACAGCAAGGAACTCAACATAAGTCACGGCGTGATGTGACAGGTGGTGACAGAACACCTACTTTGAGACAAGAGCTGAAGTGATGCATGGTTGGTTATGGTTTGGATTCATATCCAACAAATGCCACAATTGCTTTTTGCTGTCAGCTGAGTTTTTTATTGATTTCTATTGGTGGTGTACCTCCGGCTTTATTCAACGTCAAAAATGTGATTTGGCTCAAAAAAGGTTAAAAAAAACTGCTCTAAAGGTCCGTACCAAATTTGGCGTTAATTTGATTCCACACTCTAAATATGCAATCATACTTTTTCAAATTGGTCGAGAAACGTTGAAGTAGAAACATGTTGAATTGAGAAATGGTACTACGGAATTCCTGGAATTTCGGAAAAATCGTGAATTTTTCCAGTTCAAAACACAACTTTGTTTTTGGAATGTTTTGTCAGTGGAACGGTTTAAACGCGTTGAAAAATGTAGAAGGAGTAGTTGCCAGAAAAAAGGGTGGAAATAGGGCTTTAGAAAACCAGGAGTCCTGGAAAATCCTGGAATTTTTTGAACTTGGAAAAAACAAGATACTTTACATTTTTTCCAGGAAGGTTGAATTGTATGAATCTGTTGAAAAATTTGGAAATGGTGGAAGTTTGAAAAATGGCCAATTAATTTTGAATGGGAAAAATGTCCCGGAAAACCTGGAATTTTAGGAATTCTGGGAATTTTTTGGAATTTGTCAAGGGAGGCGTGCGATTCTTCATATAGGCTGAACAGTTTGAAGTTTTTGATGTAGAAAACCATATGTGTGGATGCCCCAAAGCATTCACACATGGATTTTTGACATAGAAAACCATATGTCTTTGGAGCATTCACACAATATAAAGATGGATTTTTTAGATGTAGAAAACCATATGTGTGAATGCTTGGGAGCATTCACACAATATAAAGATGGATTTTTGTTGTAGAAAACCATTTGTGGCGCACTGGGAGAGTGGCCGTGCGCAACTCGAGGGTCCTTGGTTCAATCCCCACCTAGTACCAACCTCGTCACTTCCGTTGTGTCCTGAGCAAGACACTTCACCCTTGCTCCTGATGGGTGCTGGTTAGCGCCTTGCATGACAGCTCCCTCCATCAGTGTGTGTATGTGTGTGTGAATGGGTAAATGTGGAAGTAGTGTCAATCAATCAATCAATCAATGTTTACTTATATAGCCCTAAATCACTAGTGTCTCAAAGGGCTGCACAAACCACTACGACATCCTCGGTAGGCCCACATAAGGGCAAGGAAAACTCACACCCAGTGGGACATCGGTGACAATAATGACCCAGTGGGACGTCGGTGACAATGATGACTATGAGAACATGATACTGTGATACTGATGATACTGATGACTATGAAAACATATGAGAACATGATACTGTGAAAGATCAATCCATAATGGATCCAACACAGTCGCGAGAGTCCAGTCCAAAGCGGATCCAACACAGCAGCGAGAGTCCCGTTCACAGCGGAGCCAGCAGGAAACCATCCCAAACGGAGGCTGATCAGCAGCGCAGAGATGTCCCCAGCCGATACACAGGCGAGCAGTACATGGCCACCGGATCGGACCGGACTCCCTCCACAAAGGAGAGTGGGACATAGAAGAAAAAGAAAAGAAACGGCAGATCAACTGGTCTAAAAAGGGAGTCTATTTAAAGGCTAGAGTATACAAATGAGTTTTAAGGTGAGACTTAAATGCTTCTACTGAGGTAGCATCTCGAACTGTTACCGGGAGGGCATTCCAGAGTACTGGAGCCCGAAATGAAAAAGCTCTACAGCCCGCAGACTTTTTTTGGGCTTTGGGGATCACTAATAAGCCGGAGTCCTTTGAACGCAGATTTCTTGCCGGGACATATGGTACAATACAATCGGCAAGATAGGATGGAGCTAGACCGTGTAGTATTTTATACGTAAGTAGTAAAACCTTAAAGTCACATCTTAAGTGCACAGGAAGCCAGTGCAGGTGAGCCAGTACAGGCGTAATGTGAT